>NW_007828293.1:0-792 GCF_000696425.1 Galeopterus variegatus
TTTTCCTATTTCTCCTATTTGGTATGCTCTGGTCCGTTAATCTGAGGTCTTTCATCTTTACTTAAATCTAGAAAATTCATCTCTGTTACTTCTTCAAACACTTTCTCCTTACTATTTTTTAGTCTTTCTACTTATGATATCACTTTTGTCTAAATTTTGATGCATCCATTTTTATTCTTCATATTTTAACTTATATATTATTTATTTCAATACTTTCTCCAGCTTTCTTCTGGTAGAAATCTTGAAATTGATATTCTAGTTTGCTAATCGGTTCTTTACCTGTATCCATTCTAACATTTATTTATTCTATTATGCCCTTTCAATTACTACATTTTTAATAGCAAACATTACCTACCACTTGCTTTATTCCTATATCTTATTCTTATGTTAAATTTACAATATATTCCTTTATTTCTTTTATTATGCTTATTAAACTTGATTTAAATTTTTGTTCCATCCATTAAATCTTCCTGCTTCTGAAGGTGTATTTCAGGGGTCAGAACATTATGGACTGCCTGTCTTTGTAAAGAAGATGTTATCGGAACACATTCATGGCTATTTATTTATTTACTGCCTATGGCTGCCTTAGCATTGCAAAGACAGAGTGTCATAGTTGAGACATAGCCTGCAAAGTGAAAGTGTTTACTCTCTGGCCCTTTAAAGAAAATGTCTGCTGACTGTTGTACATGTAATTCAACCTGCTATTTCTCTTTCAAAATAGTTGTACTCATTTTTTTCTGAAAAGTGTTGGAAGTTATTCTGGGAATAAATTTGGGAGGGGCCAAAGGTTAA
>NW_007828294.1:0-792 GCF_000696425.1 Galeopterus variegatus
GCGTGGTGCAGACAACACCGAGCCAGGGGTTACGATCCCCTTCCTGGTCAAAAAAAAAAAAGAAAGAAAGAAAACTGCTTTGTAGATGGTAGAACGCTTTCCACATGCTTGTTGTTAGTTACCATCATTGTCATTATCCATATCGTGATGAATAGATGCTCCTCAAAGGCAGAAAGTGTTTGCTAAGGGCACGCTGCAGGGCAGCTGTCCATGCAGAGGGACGCTGCTTCCCCATCTCCCCACTGCACAGCCTCTCACCGCTCCCACCCAACCCTCCCTTCCGCTCCTGTCCCTGTGCTTAGGGACCAGCCCTTACCAGGAGATTTGCCCCTGGCCGAAGAGTCCATTCCCACCAGGGACATAAACTAGGAAGATGTTCCCCGAGCCCCATGGGACTCATCCCAATCTACTGGCCCTCAGGCACTCCCTTCTTCATGTTATTCCCTAGTGTCGTGAGATGACAAACAGAAATGCTAGTCCAGGTGAGGGTTGGTAGGAAAGTCAGGCAGTACTCATTCTTCCAGACAGAGGCTTCACAGCATCTGACCTTGCCGTGTGCTGATCAGCACCTTGTAGGTCCCCCGAGCATCTCTGCAGGCATCTCACTGATCGGCTCCATGTGGCAAATGAGATGCATGTGTACAGTCCTGGCCTGATCCTCTCACTGCCCTGCTCTGCTAAGGTAGATAATGGCGTGCGGATGGGACAACTTGCCAAGTCGTGAGGTCTCCATGGAAAATGCAGCATCCTCCCTGCCATGCACAGTGGTTGGGTTCACACATACACATCTAT
>NW_007828295.1:0-792 GCF_000696425.1 Galeopterus variegatus
CTGGTAACCACTATTCTACTCTCCACTTCTATGAGAAACCTTTTTTCTTTCTTTCTGTTTTCTCCAAACTTGAGTGAGATCACATGGTATTGGTCTTTCCGTTCTTGGTTTACTTCAGTTAACATAACAGTTAACTCCAGTTCCGTCCATGTTGCTGCAAATGACTAGATTTCACTCTTTTTTTTTTTTTTTTATAACCGAATAGTGTTCCATTGTGTATATATACCACATTTAAAGACTGCATTTATCCACATGTACTCTAAGGAAGTGATATGGAGATTTAAGGAAATGATTTTTAAAATCCAAACAACTCAATCCAAAATATGTAAATACATATGTATAACCAGGTATGTATTTTAAAGACGTCAGAGAAGAATATATTGCTTTACATGTATTCCTATGATATATTTATTAATATGGAAATATTGCAGAAATTACATGGTTCAGTTTGAACAACCACTGCCACATACACATGAAGAGCCAACAAGAACACTGATTTTGAACCTGATTGGGTTTGCTCACAAGAGGAAGGTATAGAAGCAAAAATAACTCTTTGGCAAGATTCTTTGAGCATTGCCTGGAGCAAAAGAGACGTGAAGAAGAGGAGCATTAAAAGCCCAGCTCACTTGTACCTTTACCGCGGTATTTTTTTTTCCTTCTATCAAATAAGCATCAGAAGGGAAGATGTTTCTCAGTTACCATGGAATTACGTGAAAAATTCTTTTGAACAGCCAGTTCTGCTGCTCCAGAGGATCTGGCAGAGGAAGAAGCAAAACTCTTTACATGTCAGAT
>NW_007828296.1:0-792 GCF_000696425.1 Galeopterus variegatus
GATGACATTAGATGATGAGATGACATTAGATGATGAGATGACATTAGATGATGAGATGACACAGGGGGCTCTGGAGGCAGACCTGGGGCCTCCAGCTGCAATGCGGAAGGTTCTGCCTCCTTGGTGGTCTGTTCATGCTCAGCCTCAGACCCCTGCAGGTCCGCAGAAGGTTCTGATTCCTCGGTGGTCTCAGCATGCTCAGGCTAAGCCTCCTGCTGCACTGCAGAAGGTTCTGCCTCCTCGTTGATCTGTTCATGCTCAGCCTCGGCCACCTGCTTGGCCGGAGAAGGTTCTGCTTCCTCAGTGGTCTCTGCGTGCTCAGCCTCAGCCTGTAGTACCCTCTATGTACGACTTTGTTCATCTTCCATTAGATGATGAGATGACATTAGTTGATGAGATGACACAGGGGGCTCTGGATCAGAGCTGGGGCCTCCTGCTGCACTGCAGAATGTTCTGCCTCTTCGGTGGTCTGTTCATGCTCAGCCTAAGCCCCCTGCTGGGCCGCAGAAAGTTCTGCTTCCGTGGTGGTCTCAGCATGCTCAGCCTCAGATTCCTGCTGGGCAACAGAAGGTCAAAGATCCACCCAGCAAATAAAAAGGGTGATGAGGAAAGAGTACAGCAGATACTTAGGTTATGCCTCCTCGTTGATCTGTTTATGCTCAGCCTCAGCCCGCTGCTGTGCCGCAGAACGTTCTGCTTTCTCGGTGGTCTCAGCATGCTCAGCCTCAGATTCCTGCTGGGCAACAGAAGGTTCTGCCTCCTCGCTGGTCTCTCCATGCTCAGCCTCAGCCT
>NW_007828297.1:0-792 GCF_000696425.1 Galeopterus variegatus
GAAACTAAATGAGATACAAGAAAACTCAGCTAGACAACACAATGAAATGAGGAAAAGCATATAGGACCTGAAAGAAGAACTGTACAAGGAAATCAATGCCCTGAAAAAGAATATAGCAGAGCTTGCCGAGCTGAAGAATTCATTCAACAAAACAAAAAACACAACAGACAGTTTAACAAGCAGGCTTGCAGAAGCAGAAGAGAGAACTTCTGACCTTGAAGATGGGCTATTTGAAATAACACAGGCAGAAAAAAAAAAGAAAAAAGAATTTAAAACATTGAAGAAAATCTAAGACAGATATCAGACAACCTTAAGCACTCAATATCCAAGACATGGGTATTCCAGAAGGGGAGGGAAAAGGAGATTGCATTGAAAACATATGCAACAAAATAGCGGCAGAAAACTTCCCAAGTATAGGAAAAGACACAGATCTTCAGATTCAGGAAGCTCAGAGATCCCCAAATGTATTCAACCCAAAAAAGTCTTCACCAAGATATATTATAGTCAAATTGGCAAAATTCAAAGACAAAGAGAGAATCTTAAAAGCTGCAAGAGAGAAGCAGCAAGTTACCTATAATGGAGCTTCAATCAGACTAACATCAGACTTTTCATCACAAACCCTAAAAGCCAGAAAGGAATGGGATGATATATCCAAAATACTAAAAGACAGAGATTGCCTGCCAAGAATACTTTACCCCACAAGGCTATCCTTCTTAAATGAATGGCAAATGGTATATTTCTCAGACAAACAAAAACTATGGGATTTCACTACCACATGACCACCCTTACAAG
>NW_007828298.1:0-792 GCF_000696425.1 Galeopterus variegatus
TAGTCTCGGAGGTACTTGTGTTTACTCCTAGCCCAAAAATGCTTTAACAGAATTTCTTTTTTTTTTTTTTTCCCTTTTTGTCTCTTTTTTTGTGACCGGCAACAGATCACAACCCTCAGTGTCGCGCCCGTACCGGACCAGGACCGGCAACGGGATCGCAACCCTCGGTGTTGCCCCCGCACCTCGCTCAGCCAGTGAGCGGCCGGTCTGTATGTGGGATCCGAACCCTCGGCGGGAGCGCCGCTGCGCTTCCCAAGCGGCGCACTGTAGCAGTGCGCCACCGGGCCGGCCCCAGAATTTCTTTTTCATGGTCAGTCAGCTTTCCAGCTATGGTAGGTCTGGGTCTGCAGCGAGCACTTGAATCTCACGCCTAGTCCTGCTTAGGATGGCCACTGGGTTTGGATCAGTGGTACAGTGAGTGGCCCGAGTCAGGTGGGCAGCGGGTCACCCTCCTCCAGAAGTAGTCCCAAGCAAAAAGCATCATCTTGGTACTATTAGAAGGTTGTGCCAACCAACAGTAAGAACAAGCCCAGATTCCAACACAGTTTGAAAAGTCCTGGCCATGGAATTGGGTTCATCCAGATTATTCTGTAGGAGGAAGAATTGACTAGTTAAAAAAAATTACAAGCCGATAGACATTTTCATTATATAACTTGTGAGGACATATATAAAAACACAAGTGTTTAGCCATATTAGTTTTATTTTATCATGATAATTTCTCAAGGAGCCAGTGCTACTGCCAAAATGTCCCTGAAACCCTTACCGATCTTTTAGTATTCAGAGACAACCTGG
>NW_007828299.1:0-792 GCF_000696425.1 Galeopterus variegatus
CACTTCAGCCACAGTAACAAGGCTAGGTTTTAGCTTCATTTATTCTTTTAACACATGTTTTGAGCCCCTAATCCATGTAAGCACATGAAGAACTGAGGCAGTCACCGTTCAGGGCACTGGAGGTAGGTCCATCCCAGATCTCCCAGAGCTTACATTCTAGTAGAGGGAGGCTGAACAAATATACAGGGTAACTGTAGCTACTGATAAGACCTATGGAGACAGTGAAACAGGAAAAAGTATAAGTGAGAGGTGAGGAGGAGCAACAGGAACTATGGTGGTCACAGAAGGAGCCTCCGAAGAGGTGAGTTTGGATCTACAGCCTGAATGGAAGAAGGACCCAGCAGGTGAAGACCTGGGGAAGAGCAAGTACGAGGTTCCTGAGTCAGAAACAGGAATGCTGCAGTTGGATGTCATCAAGATAGCAAAATGATATGTCCCCAACATTACTCTTTCCCACAATCAACCAATTTACAACTATTAAAAAGCAAAAGACTGCCAACCTGGGACTGCTGGAGCTCTGGGAAAAAGGAGGAGAGACCCGCAGAGCTCATGAAGGTGGAAGATGAAACCACTCCAACCATTTCAAGCCCCAACTGCTTCAGGGATGGCCTTGTGAGAGGTAGGAAGAAGCTGCAGAACATGTAGCTGGAGTCAGCAAAAGCCAGAGCTGAGCCCTTTGTGTGAAGTGGCCTGGAGTCTGCAAGGGAGAAGAGGGCCTCAGAGTGTACCACACCAACCCCCAGGCCAGTGAGACCACTGACAGCGTTCCTGTGGACCCCCATATGAGTAAGG
>NW_007828300.1:0-792 GCF_000696425.1 Galeopterus variegatus
AAGAGCTGGAAAGAAAGAGGTGTCCTTGTGCTTTCAAACTGGGAGGACACAAATATTTGAGGAGGAGGAGTAGGACATAGGGCCAATTCCTGCTGTGGATTCATGTGAAACAAGGGATAAAACCCAGGGGCATATGACAACCCAGAGGCCACTAGAGATCTTAGAGAAAACAGGTCCATGGAGACCCTGTGTGAGTCAGTGATACGGAGGTGAGAGAGTTAGAGATCCAATTGAATCTGGAAATTAAAGCAAAAGTTTTGAGCAACAAAGAGAGAGAAGTGGGACTGGAGGGAAATATTTCTGAGATCAGGGGCCTGTAATGGCCTTTGAATAGGCTGAAGCAGATCAGTAATTAGACCGGAGAGGGTGAAGGTCCCCGCAGAGTGGGGACAGTTCCTGGGGTGCAGTCACTGAGCAGGCAGAAAGAGTGCACATCAGGAATGAAGGCTGAAGGTCAGTGCCTGGGTGGGGGACAGACTCCTCCACTGAGCAAGAGAATGCAGGGATGAGAGCAAGTGCCAGGAAGGGTGAAATTAATGGTGGGGAGGGAGGTCCAGGACTTGGGAAGCTCCTGCTAATTCCTCTGTTTTCTTTGTGAAATTATAGGTGAGAGAACTTTCTGAATGAGAAGTGTCAAGTATAGTACAATGATAAGACATTGCAGGATAGGGATAACATTTTGGAACTCATCTTAATGGGAAATCATAGAGCAAGCCACCAGGACACACAGAAGGATTGTCAGGTTATGAATTTTTAGGGGCCCTAACATATAAGTATAGATGTTATTCTCCA
>NW_007828301.1:0-792 GCF_000696425.1 Galeopterus variegatus
TGTGTGTGTGTGTGTGTGTGTGTGTGTGTGTGTATTTATATATATATATAGTCTTCAACTATCACCAGGCTCTAACATTACTAGTTGATTCTTCTTGTGTAATAAGGAAGCTTCCTCAATCATTCCCCTCCACAGCTGTTTCAAACCCTTACTTTTCTCCTCAACCCCTAACACCTGCCATTCCTCTGTTCCCATCCCCCCTGCCCTATTCTTGTTGATGGTCTCATTAACTCCTTCTTCACAGAGAAGATGGAGACCATTAGGCAGAAACTCTCTATACATCACTTACACTAAAACATCCATTCATCTCCAATATCCCTCCTTCCCATGGACTAAGGGGAAAAAAGAAATTTCACTTTTACATTCCATTCCTTTGTTCGAGAACCTTGCTCCATCTAGTATCCTTTCTCTCCATGTGTCTACCATCTTTCTTTTATTATGGCTTTTTCTCTAGCATAGTTCAAACAGTCGTAGATCCCTAAGTTTTCAGGCATTCCAGAAACTTGCAGTTCTCCAATGCCCTGCAAAGTCCCCCTGCCCCTTCACTTTTCTTATCTGTAAGTTCATACTGCTTTGAAAGTCATCATTCTGGTCTTCTCTGGCTCCTCCAGGAAGCTTTTCCTCCCCGAGCCCTGCCTCAGGCTGTGCTAGGCACTCCTGCTCAGTGCTCTCCCACACCGTAGGCATACATCAGCCCGCATGAAAATCATCTACTAGTGTGCCTTTCCTACGAGACTGTGAACGTTTTGAGAACAAGGTTTGTCATGCATCTTTCCACCTCCAATGGTCTAC
>NW_007828302.1:0-792 GCF_000696425.1 Galeopterus variegatus
TTTTTTTTTTTTTTTGTAGTTGAAAGATCAATGTTGAAAAAGTCTCAAAAAATATTTCTAATGTAATTTAGGGATATTCTATCTCTCTACAAAGAGTACTCTTTTGTGCAAGTAGAATACCCAGCTTCTTAAACACATTCCTAAAATTGGTTCTTTGGCTGTGTATTTCAAAGTCAGTGGTTTCTAGTTCTCTGTCTTTTTAGTTGATATTCTTTTGGCATGTTTTGCTAGACAAATACTTGCTGCTGTACAACATGGAAAAAGACAGGGGAAGTTCTAGTAATATGGGATGGGATTATTTGTGTTTCGAATCCATGCAGGTAAAAATGGCTAAGCCAAAAGTGTAGGTGAGGCCAACCCAGAAGATTCCAATTAAAGGTCAAGGGTCAGCTGTTGACCAAATGCAATCTACCCCTCCATCCCAAGAAAAAAAAATTGGACCAGGAGATGTTTGGCTGGGTGGGCAGGCGAGCATGTCCTGGGATGGCTGGAGCCCAGACCTCCTCCCTGGCTGCATGCTTTCCCAGTGAGGATGGGGCTGCATTCATGTGGGTCCAGGTGGTGGTGGAATGAGTGTGAGCTTTCCCAGATTGCCCTGAATGTAGTTAGTGGTTTATGTGAAACATACCTTTCAAAGTTGTCTGTATGTTCCATACTGCTGGTGGTGGGAATACAAACTATTGCAGCCTTTTTGGAGGGCAGTTTGACAGTACTTGTCAAAATATAAAATGTGCGGATCCTTAGCCAGCAATTCCATTTCTGTGAATCTAACCAACAGAAAAATTTGTATGA
>NW_007828303.1:0-792 GCF_000696425.1 Galeopterus variegatus
TTTTAAGAAATTATTTTCTACATAGGGATATAAATCTAATCTTTAACTTCTTTATAAAAATTTGATGTTATGTTTTACACATTTAGGTCTTTATTTACCTAAAATTAATTTTTGTGTAGGGTGTGAGGTAGGGATCCATTTGGTACTGTTTTTATCTGTGTAAATAACTAGTCAACCTAGCACCATTTATTTAATAGTCTATTCTTCCACAGTAATCTGCAGTTCTACTGTATATATCTATAGTTCCCATGTTATATGTGGGCTTGTTTCTGGGACTGTCTTCTTTTCCACTGGTCTGCTTGTCTATTTCTACACCAATACCACACTATCTTATTTTCTATAGATTTTTAGTAATTTTGATATTTGGTAGTGCAGATCCCCCATAACTTGTTATTTTTCAAAATTATTTGTTTATTCTTGGCCCTTTGCTTTCTCTTTAAACCCAAAACCTTTGGGAATTGGAATTACATTGAATCTGTTGATGCATTTCGGGAGAAGTGATATCTTTGTGGCAGCGAGTGTTCCTGTCTGTGAACATGATGTCTTTGCATTTATTTAGGTCTTCAGTGTCTTTCAATTAAGTTTTATAATGTTCTTCTAAAGAAAGATTATGCACATATTTTTTTTTTCCTTTTTGTCTTTTTTACTGACCGGTAGTGGGATCACAACCCTCGGTGTCGCGCCCATACCGGGAACCGGCAACGGGATCGCAACCCTCAGTGTTGCGCCCATACCACGCTCAGCCAGTGAGCGGGAACCGGTCTCCACATGGGATCTGAACCCTCGGCGGGA
>NW_007828304.1:0-792 GCF_000696425.1 Galeopterus variegatus
TCACATCCCTGCTTCCTTCCTCCCTGCCCGGGGCTCATCACAGGGACACTGCGTCAGTGCCAGCATCACCACCAGCCCATCTGCTGCCTCTTCTCCATCTCTCCTTGCTGAAGCATCGGCTGTCCACATAGCAGGGCTTGCTCCTGGCAGCTCTGTTGTTGGAAGAATGAGCCACTGTCTACGTAGAGGGAGGTGAGAGCCTCTCTTGGTGATTCAGATATAATCAAACACGAGAACAAAAGAGTTAGCTCTCTCCCTGATGGCCCGGGTGGCATGCCCACCCCACGCATCAGCAGGAAGGCAGGATAACCACAGAACAGAAGAGAGAAGGAAAATGAAATTAAATGCTTTTAGTGAAAGTACTGAGGTAGCCAGGACTCCACCCCCTCTTAGTCTCTCTGTACAAGGGAGGGCAATTTCCAAGTATAAAGATGGAGACTGTCCCTTTGCCATGGATAAAACGATACTGTTCATTCTGTCTTTCATCACAATTTCTGGTTTCTTTACTCTTCAAAAAGCTACCAAATCTGTACTTCCATCTAGGTTTCCTATCTTTCAGCTGCTTGGGAAAAAGAGTAAGAGAGTCTAAAAGCAGGACTGCCATGTAGAGTTGTGTGGGTTGTTCACTGCACAAAGACACTTGGGGGAGAGGGTGAGTTGGATCTGACAGCTAGGTCATCGTGCAGCAAACCACACACCCTGGCATGGGAATACATCCTCTTACTGGAAGGGGCACCTTCCTTAATACACACAGAGGCACCATATGGGTTGGCAGAGGCCCTGTCTGAAAGT
>NW_007828305.1:0-792 GCF_000696425.1 Galeopterus variegatus
TAATTCATGTTTTCTTCACAAAGCAAAAATGACTGTAATGATGGAAACTAATATTCTTCTGTATTGTTTATTTTATTACATTGTAAAAATTAATTCTCTTCATGCTAGAGGTGAGCTTTAGCATCAGAATGTGGGGTTGTGTAAATGAGATACTAGTCAAGTGACTACATGTGTTGGTGTCTCAAGAGCAATTTCACCAGGAAGGCATTAGGGCAAGTTTCTTTCAAGGCCTTTTAATTACTCATTAGGTATTAGCATTTTGAGGTGTTTATTTAGATTCTTTTTCTATAGAGTTGAAAACTAGATAATTTAACCTAAGTCACTCTTATTGCTAGAGACCTAGACTTAAAGTTGGAATGATATGAACTAAAAACGATGTATCTTTCTGAATAATCCCAAACTATTCTTTCTGATGTGTTTTAAGCTTTAAATGACTGTAGTTGTTTTATTCCTCTCATTAAAACATTTCTCCACCCATTATCACCTATGTCATTTGTGTTTCCAAGTTTTTGCTTTTTAGACAAATTATTACAAAAATCACCTGTGTTTTATAATTCATATATATTCACAATATAATTTTAGCATACATTGATTTGTGTGTGTGTACATATATTTCATATATTTTACTTCTCTCTCAGGATGCAAAAGATAGAAAAGATTTACTAGTGCTTATATTCATGATAATTTTATTTATATGCCAATGCTTTGGAAGTAAATATCCAACCAGAGTCCCCCAGTTAGTTTAAATAACACATAGTAGTATATTATGCTATTATATTAATTACCAGTACA
>NW_007828306.1:0-792 GCF_000696425.1 Galeopterus variegatus
TAGGATAGGCCTCTGGAGGCCGTAGTGTGTCCCTCACCCTACAAAGGAGACCTGGGGTACACAGGGTGTAGACACTTAGCTCAACTACACAGCTGTTTGGAGGCAGGCCGGATCCTGGGTCTTCAGATCACCAGATTGTTATTCTTCCTTCACATCAAAGTCCACCACACATGAGGGAGGACAACAGGCTCCTTAGAGCAGAGGAGCAGGGATCTGGAAGGCTGTGGGACCTGACTGGGAAGGAAGCATTGTCCCAAACAGTTGATGCCCATTCTGCCAAGAGATGGAAGGAGGTGAAATGCTCTCTGAGACCCTGGCAAGTTTTGGTCTACTGGGATTTTTCCCACTACTGGTCCATGTGTCATCTGGATTCGTAGCACAGACTAAAGTGGGACTGCAGAACGAAGGATATCCCAGGAGTGTAGGGCCATGGAGGAAGGGGAACAGGAACTGTCTGATTTCCCGTTTCGTCCACCTACCTTCAATCCCTTTATACAAACACATGTCATTCAAATCAAACCTTTCCAACACACCCCGCAACATACCCCTAAAGCCTTAGTCGCAGAGCTCCAGAGCAAATGCTGACACATCCAGGCCCCTCTCCCCCACCGGATGCTCACTGACACAGATAAACACACTTACAGACACCCACATAAACAAATGCAAAAGTGCACCCCATAAAACACATTTCTCTACACACAAGTGAACACACACAGACACACAGACATCACGAAACACACATGCTCATCCAAGCCTTCATTCTGAGTAAGTTATTAAAAATGTAGACATCGC
>NW_007828307.1:0-792 GCF_000696425.1 Galeopterus variegatus
TAAGCAATAAATATTGTTTATCTACAAATTACCCAGTTTCAGGTATTTTTGTTATAAGCAACAGAAACAGACTAATACAGGCGAAATTGTTGGATGTATTTTCCTGACTATATTTGCCAGCAGTATATCTTCTTTTGTGAAATGTCTGATTAAGCTTTCCCCCATATATGAGATTACTTCAAAAAAGTTTGTGGAAAGATTTGTATTATCCTTAAATTCTGTTTTTCTATGAATTTTTTGAAGTACCCTCATTTTAATTGGATTGTTTTCTTACTGTTGAATGTATAGTGGTCTATATACATTTTGAATACAAGTCTTTGTCAGATTGATTATATACTGGTTTCTCTGAGACTGCAGATTGTCTTTTTATTCTCTTAACACTGTCTTTTATAGAGCCAAGGTTTTTAATTTTGATGCAGTCTAATTTATTATTACGTTTTATCAATGATGCTTTTGGTGTCATGTTTACTAACTTTTGCTTCACCTTAGTTCTTCAATATTTTTCTTCTGTTTTTTCCTAAAAGTTTTATAGTTTTTATAGCTATATAAACTACAATTATATTTGTGTTAAATTTTTATGTTAGTTTTATATAAGGTCATTGTTTTAGGTTAAGCTTCATTTTTTTTTTTCATATGGACATCGTATAGTTCCAACATCATTTGTTGAAAAGTCTGTCCTTTATCTATTGAATTGCCTTTGTACCCTTATGAAAAATTAGTATTTTTTCTTCCTTCCTTCCTTTTTTCCTTCCTTCCTCCCTCCAGTTTACTGAGGTATAATTGACAAGTAAA
>NW_007828308.1:0-792 GCF_000696425.1 Galeopterus variegatus
TGTCTTTTGCAAACTTAACATTTCTATATGTAATTTTAAAAGTTAGGTTAACCTGAAACTACAGGGCTTTGGAAGCCAGGCCCTGTGAAATACATTTGCTTTATAAGTGTTGGTATACTCCAAAGTCACCACCACCAGATGAACTTTGGACTTCTCAGCCCCAGAAACTATAAGCAATAAATTTCATTTTTCTTTATAAATTACCCAGTTCCAAGTGTTTTCTTATAAGCAACACCAGCAGAGAAGAGGGAATGTGGGTAAGCGGCCGGAGTCAGAGCCAGTCAGAGTAAAACACAGAGGCCAGCAGCATACTTGGGGAAACCTGAAAAAGGCTTAACTCCAGTTACAAACATTTGCTTGCTGTCCCAGTCCTACTCAAGGCATCACAATACCATCAGTAATGAAGTCAGAAATCTCTCCACATTTCTGTGGTAAGAGGATGGATCATGTAATGCTTATCTCTGGCATTGTACCCAACATCTGTTCATCCTTCAAGGTCCGCTGTTATCTCCTGGAGGAAGGCTCCCATGGCCTCTCAAGTTCAGGTCAGGTGACCTTCTTAGGTGTTCCTACAGCAGTTCTGCTTCCCCTCTCTCAGCACTCTTCACACCTCGTTACTCCCTCATTCCTTGCCTGTATTGGTCTCCTTCACTGCTGTACTCCCAAAGCCTAGCAGGCAGAGGGCCTAGGACACAGCAGACATTCAGTAGATTGAATGAATCCCACGGAATAGTGGTGATGGCTGAGCCTAACCTGTGAGGTGTTCTCCATCTGAAGATCTAATAAAATATG
>NW_007828309.1:0-792 GCF_000696425.1 Galeopterus variegatus
GGTGGATCAAAGACTGAGAGGTGTTCTTTCCTGAGGGGATGATGCAACTTGTGTTAAGCAATTGGTTTATACTATAAAGGGCTAAATGTGTAGTAGGGAGATGCATACGGACTTGACTTTGGAACTCTGATGTCCTCTTTTAAAATATCTGTGCAAACAGCCCTTTCTTATGATCACAGAGTCACACCATGAGACAGCACCATTCACCTCCCTCAATAGGGTATGCCCTTGATATCAGCTCTGAATCTCTTTGGAGGAAAATTATCAGTTTGAGCCTGTACTGTTGCAAACAAAAATAGGTAGGTGTTCTTGGATCTTCAGAAATGACAGCTAGCTCTTGCAGTTGTGTGAGTTGTAATTGTGCATCTTTGGAGTCAGACCCAGGTGCTTTGATGCTGGCACTTTCTAATTCTGATCCACAACTATCGTTCAACCCCTTTTTGACCCTCAATTCCCTCAACTGCAAAGGACGACAAAAATACTCACCTCACAGAGCACTGGACTAAAACAAGCTAAAAGTATGAATAAAAGTATGTTATTCGTACTTTTAAATTAATAACATTTAACTTAATGTTATTCATTAAATGAATATTTATTCATGTTTTCATTCAACTAATATTTGTTATGAGCCATTAGTTATTCCTCTTATCTGCACTTGAAGACTCAGAGAATTACAGAAATTTGTGAAAATTTTTGCATTAGAGATCTTTGAATTTATGCCTGTCTCTTAACCAGCTCCTAAGGGTGGAGTTCATGTGTAGACTTGATGGTGTAACGACAACAACCAAAAAG
>NW_007828310.1:0-792 GCF_000696425.1 Galeopterus variegatus
CAAAAAGTTAAGAAAGAGTTACTTATGGCAAATTAGAAGTCAAAAAATTGTCTATTCAGTGAGATTTTTAGATTCAAGAATGATTTCTATAAGATGCTCTAGAAAAGATGTTTTAAGACAGACTTTCAAAAGCAAAGAATAATCAGTTACTATTAATAACCATCATTTAAAATAATTAATGGCATGTAATATGTAGAAACTGGGCTTTTGGAGAGAAAGTGGTATAAAGAGTAGAACAGAGCACTTTTGAACCAGCAGAAATTTATTTGCTTTATCTTTCAGTTTATGAATGCTTTTTTCCCCAACAATTAGAATATAAAATTTAAAAATTCTATAAAATACTAATTTCGTATTGTTACTTTAAAATGTTTATAATGCCAAATATAATTTCAATGCATGATCATTTTATGTTATCTTTTCATCTTGTATCTGTGCCATTAGAAAAGAAAATAGAAGTAAACATGAAATGAGAAAAGTATCCAAATCATTTATGCAGATTTGGTTAATTTCTTTGGGTTAAATATATCATAATATACGTTGGCCAGTTTTTATAGGAAATCTGTACCAAGTGTGTGAATAAAACAGAGACAACATAAGATTAGACACCTTCAGAAAATAAAAGTTTGATATTACAGCAGCCTATTTAATAAGAATAAAAGCAGTCTCTTCAAGCATGGGTTTGTGTATACAACTAAGGAATAAAGATAAGGAAATGTGATAGAGATAGAAAACTGAAAAATGATAATTTAAATCTTTAACAGTGAACATGAACAAAGATCAGAATGAGAACTT
>NW_007828311.1:0-792 GCF_000696425.1 Galeopterus variegatus
ATCCCGATTATGTTTTGCATTTAGTTGTCATGTTTCTTTAGTTTCTGTAAATCTGTAATATTTATTCAGCCTTTGTCTTTCATGACATCAATGGTTTTTGAATGTATAGTCCCATTGGTTTATAGCCGGTTTCTCAACTTTGGTACCACTGACATTTGGGGCTGGATAATTCTTTGTTGTGAGACACTGACCTGTGATTTGTAGGATGTTAGCAGCATCTCTAGCCGCTACCCATTACATACCCGTAGCGCCTTTACCCAATTGCGACAACCAAACATATCGCCAGACATAGCCAAATGTCCCTGAGGGTAGAGTTCCCAGATTTAACAAATATAAATGGAGGACGCCCAATAAAATTTGAATTTCAGATAAACAACAAATAATTTTTTAATATAATATATTCTATGGGGTATTATACTGAAAAATTATTTGTTGTTTATCTGAAATTCAAATTTAACTGGGCATCCTATATTTTATCTGGCAACCCTAGCTGAACTGCCACAGTTGAGAATCACTGGTTTATAGCATATCCCTCAATTTGGATTTGGATTTGTCTCCGTATGATTTTCGTGATTCAATTCAAGTCATGCATTTTTGGCAGGAACACTAAGTGACATATCCCCTCCATGGCTTCATATCATGAGGCTTCTGATATCTTATTGGTGAAATGGGATCTCTTTAAAAGGTAGATTGGAGCACTTTATTCCCCTGCATTAAAACCTTTTTCTTCCGGGTCGGCCCGTGGCTCACTCGGTAGAGTGCGGTGCTGATAACACCAAGGCCACGGGTTCG
>NW_007828312.1:0-792 GCF_000696425.1 Galeopterus variegatus
GCGGGCGACACAGAGCCAAGGGTTGCGATCCCCTTACTGGTCACAACAACAAAAACAAACACACAAACAAACAAATATTCAAGCCGCGTTGCTCCTGGAACGTCTCTATCTGCGAGGGTTTCTTCTTCTCAGGGTTATTCTTATTTTTTTTTTTTTCTCTCTTTCTTGTGACCGGTAAGGGGATTGCAACACTTGGCTTGGTGTCGATCGCACCGCGCTCAAATGGCCCAGGTTGCGAGCCCCGCAGCGCTCCCGAGCCACATTCTCTCAAGTGTGCCGTGGGGTCGGCCCCTCAGGGTTATTCTTGCGGTGGCACAGTGTTTATAAAAGATTTTGTTTCATCTTCCTCTCCGGTTGTGTGTGTGTGTGTGTGTGTGTGTGTGTGTGTGTGTGTGTGTGTGTGTGTGTGTGTGTGTGAATCTATGTATTTATTTTTAGCTCCCAGCAATAAGTGAGAACGTGATATTTCTCTTGCTGTGCCTGACTTGGGGGAAGAAGACATAACAATTACAATTATTTGAAATTGATACCACAAGCGAATAGAAAGGACATTGTTGGGTGGGAGGGGGAGCGGGAGGAGGGACGGAGGTTTTGGTGATGGGCCACAGTAATCAACCACATTGCATATTGACAAAATAAAATAAAAAATACATTAAAAAAAAAATAAAAAGACAGATTACAGCTACCGATCCGAGGTGTGGGGTGGCGAGGACAGCAACTGTCAAAGGCTTGTGCGGGGCGGGCTCGAGCCCGCGTGACATAAGCGAAACGTCACAAAGGGCCCTGGTTACC
>NW_007828313.1:0-792 GCF_000696425.1 Galeopterus variegatus
AGGGTTTTCCCATCACACCTTGAATAAAATCCAAAGCTCTTCTCCTTTCCATGGCCCTTTAACCCTCAAAATTCCTTTCCTGCCTGCAGGACTGGCCTCATCTCATGCCACCGTCCCCTCCCACTGTACTTTGGCCTCTCTGGTTTCCTCTCTCTGCCTCATACACCACACCTTGGCCTCGGCACTAGCTCTTCCCTCAGCCTAGGATGTGTCCCCCTGCTCTTTACATAGCTAACTCCTTGTCAGGTCTCAGGTTAAATGTCACCTCTTCCAAGAGGCCCCCTGATCACCTAAAGTAGCCACAATCTTTACCTATCAAATCAATGTATTTGAATTCTCTGCATAGCACCCAGGACCATCTGATTTTTTTTTCTTCTATGTTGATTTCTGTGTGTATTGTCTAAACTTCCCCCAGTAGAACAGAAACACCATCACAGCCTGCTGTATTCACTTAGAACTCTGCCTGGCACATGGTAGGCAATAAATGCTTGCCAAATGAGTGAATCAGAAAATGAAACCGAAAGTGTTTTATTAAAAGTGAAAAAGGTAAAGCGTGACAACTTGACTAACAGACTTCAGAGACTCAAATACTCTAGAAAATCTCTAGGCTTGAAGGGGTGCCCTGCCTTCACATGGGTGCTCCACTGCTAGCGAGTGGGTAATGCTTCCCCTGTCTAACCTACCAGACCAGAAAATGACATTAATGTGTACAGACAGGTGGAATGGATTTTCACGGTGTCCCCTGCTTCAGAAACAAATAGTACTATTAAGCTTTTGTAGGTCTCTGGGGAA
>NW_007828314.1:0-792 GCF_000696425.1 Galeopterus variegatus
TTTCTGAAAGATAACCTTGAATGGCAGCTATACCTGCATGTAGGAATGTGAGGGGTGCTAGATTTTTACGGGGTTCATTTGAGAAAATTCCTGAGACATCATAAGCTCCACAGACAGTCAGGCATCATTGCCTCTATGCAGATGTAGATTCAGACCTAGTGTTCAAGCAGGTTTAACCACCCAGGTCCATGAAGGTATAAACCACATAAATCATATTCTATTTAGTTTCTTTTTCTTTGGGTACTCTGTATTAAAGGACGACCAGCTTCAGGTTATGATTGGCTTTGATGCAGAGGAAGTATCAAAGTAAACTTTTCAGTACTCAAATACTACAGAGGTATGATTTACTTTTTCTTGTAGATACACTCAACAAGTTGGAGCTCATTGCCAGATTCATAGTACATAGCACCTATTGGCTATGCTTCATACCCAAACTGTTCTTTCTTGGATTGAAAGAATAAATTAATGAAAACAGACAAAAAAATTTGAAGAAAAAATGAATAATTTAAAAGAACTTGAGATTTCAGATATTAAAAAGTATTATAAACGTCAGTAATTCACTATTCTGGTAATAATAGAAAAGTGTCAAAAGAAGAAATAGAAATTTTGGGAGTAAATTTAAGTATTGGTAAGAATTTAATATACAAGCTGACCAATTAGCTTAGTTGGTTAGAGCGCAGTGTTATGAAACAAGATCAAGGATTCAGATCCATGTGCAGGCCAGCTGTCAAAAAAATAAAACTTGGTATATGGTAAAGTTACTATTTTAAATTAATAGGGAAAAGATAAACT
>NW_007828315.1:0-792 GCF_000696425.1 Galeopterus variegatus
AGATAAAGATGATTGTGTGATCTCTCCACCACATCCACTTTACTTAGAAGCATAGGAAAATATAAAATGTGCCAAAGCTCTTAGCACCCTCACAGCAGACATCCACCCCCTCCATTAGTTTACAAGGCAGCAGCTCAGTCCTGCGGTACATGGTAAGGACAGTGTGCTTCTCTCGTCCCAGGGCAGGAGCAGGGCTTAGGGGATATAAGTGATCAATTCAACAATAAAATGTAATCGTAGTGTGGGTGATGGGCAAGTTTCTGGGAAGAATTTTGATTCCTCTTAAATTTAAAGGCAATGAACTTTTCCTGCATTCTTTCCTGGTAGAATTATGATGCATAGAGCTGCTGCAGCCCTCCTGAGACCATGAGGCATTGAGCCCGAGACTGAAAAGCCAACATGGTGAAGATGTCAAAGCAAAGATAAAGAAAGAACATGTGTCCTTCCTGCTGTTGCCAAATGTGGCACAAACTCTGAATGCTCAAATTTTTAGACTCTTCATTATTGCTGAAGCTTTGCTGTCATTTCTTTTACCTCCTTTAAAATTATTCTAACTCATCCAGAAAAAACATAATTGGAAAAACTTGGCTAAGCCTTATATGCTAGGTAGGAGAGGACAGATATTATGATGTGTGCTTATGTGTGTGTGTGTGTGTGAGTGTTTGTGGGGAGTCTGAGGCATAAAGGGCATTAAACCATAAAAAATTATGATGTCCTCACCTGACATCTCTGTCAGGCTGTGCCAATGTCTAGAGAAACCCAAACCACTCTAAGGAATTTGTAAATTCTTTC
>NW_007828316.1:0-792 GCF_000696425.1 Galeopterus variegatus
TTTAAGTCCCTTGACCTTTCCTACTTACAAATATTTCTTTTTAAATTATGGATGTCCAATTGTTCTGGCAACATGTTGAAAAGCCTGTTCTTCCTTCATTAAATTGCTTTTGCTGTGTTGTCAAAAATAAGTTGAATATATTTGTGAGGATCTATTCCTGAGATCTCTATCCTGTTATATAGATCTATGAGGAGTCTTGAAAAAGTTTGTGGAAAGATTTGTATTATCTTTTGTTGGAAAATATAGGAAAATGGTCAGGGACCCTCAGATGTTCAGAATCTTTAGGAAAATGGTCAGGGACCCTCAGATGTTCAGAATCTTGCTGAGCATTTGATGTAAATAGGCACATGAGCTCAGGTGTTCCTTGGTTATTGTCCAGTATAATTGCACATGTGTCCCCAGGTGTCCTGGGTTATGGACTTAAGTATAAAGGATGGGTGGCTCTGATCTATGGTGCCTCCTACCCCTAGGATTCCCAGTGGCAGGGGGTGGGGTTGGGCATGGGAAGACGATTACTACTGCTGCTGGATGCCGCTGCTGCTGCTGCTAGTGCCCCGGGACCCTTCACAAGGCCACCACCACCACCAGACCTGTAAGCTACTGGACCTGTAAGTTGCTGCGACTGAGGGAGCTGAGGACTGAGCTTGTGTCATCTGCCAACAGCTCCCAGAATCTTTCCCAATTACCTAGCATGGACCTTTGTGTGAGGAGTCTAGGGACCCAGCCTGGTATATGAGGGGTCTGGGGACCCAGCCTGCCATGTGAGGGGTCTGGTGACCCAGTCTGTACAGT
>NW_007828317.1:0-792 GCF_000696425.1 Galeopterus variegatus
CACCCAGAATGAGAACCCAGGACTGTATTTTTCCATTAAGAACACACATCCAGAAGGGGAAGGAAAAGTTCTAAGTATATGAATAAGTATTTCTGAAGAGCAGATTTACTATTAAATAACCAAAATTGGATTGAACAAACACTATTCAATCCTTTGGTAAGAACATGCCAACTCTTGGGCTTTGGCCACAGAGTTGTCTAGTTAATCCTGCAGCACAAAGACCTAGTCCCAACCACATACAGGAACCCCTGAGAGCCAGCTGTGCTCAGAAACTGCAAAGGACACCACTAAGGCAATTCAGAAAGCAGTGCTTCATTGTTTGAGCTGGACCAGAAGAATGGTTGAGAGCAGAAGGAAGGAAGAAGAAAAGACAGGAGACCAACTCATCAGGGCTGACCTGAACCCTGAATGATCACGGAAATAAAAGATCAGACTGCAGACCAGATATATCCAACAGAACCTTTGTGCTGTCTGATACTGTAGCCTCTAGCCATATGTGGCTACTGGGAGCACCTAAACTGTGATGACTGTAACTAAGAAAATGAATTTTAAATTTTATTTAATTTGAAATAATTTAAATTTACAAAGCCACATGTGGCTGGTAGCTACCATACCGACAGCACAGCTTTAGACCATACCATTCTAAACCACTCATCTTCTCCGTTAGCATAAAACGAGAACACCTCAGCGCATTTCCACCTCCTGAAATCTTCCAGGTATGCTTCTGCCCATACCTGTTCTGAAAAAGTCAATGGCTGGCATACAGCTGAATCACCACAAAGTCTGATGGCC
>NW_007828318.1:0-792 GCF_000696425.1 Galeopterus variegatus
AGATTGATGCGCTTGGTCTGATGAGTTTAGTTTGATGGATTAGCTTGCTCTGAATAGTTTATGTAGATTGATGAGCTTGGTTTCATGAGTTAATTAGATCGATGAACTCGGTCTGATGACTTTACTTAGATCGATGAGCTCGGTGTAATGAGTTTATTTAGATCGATATGCTTGTTCTAATGAGTTTACTTAGACCGAAGAGCTTGGTATGATGATTTCACTTAGATCGATTTTCTGGGTCTGATGAGTTTACCTAGTTCGATGAGCTTGGTCTGATATGTTTTGCTAGATCAATTAGCTTGGTTTGATTAGTTTTCCTAGATTGATTATATTGGTCTGATTACTTTTACTAGATCAATTAGCTTTGTCTGATTATTTTTTCTAGATCGATTGTCTTGGTCTCATTAGTTTTCCTAGATCGACTAATTTGTCTGATTAGTTTTCATAGATCAATTTGGTGGGTCTGAGTAGTTTTCCTAGATCGATTAGTTGGGTCTGATAAGTTTTCCTAGATTGATTATATTGGTCTGATTACTTTACTAGATCAATTAGCTTTGTCTGATTATTTTTTCTAGATCGATTGTCTTGGTCTCATTAGTTTTCCTAGATGGATTGGTTTGGTCTCGTGAGTTTACTTACATCGATTAGCTTGGTGTATTGAGTTTACTTAGATCGATTAGCTTGATCTGATGAGTTTCCTTAGGTTGGTCGGCTTGGTCTCGTGAATTTAATTAGATCAATTAGCTTGGTCCGATGAGTTTACTTAGATCGATGAGCTTGGTCTAATGAGTT
>NW_007828319.1:0-792 GCF_000696425.1 Galeopterus variegatus
GGTGATTAGAACAAGAGAATAGTACAGGTCCCCCCACTCCAGTGTGAGTGTGAGAGCCCCATAAAGGAGGGGGTGGTTGGGAGTATGGGTTCTAGATTGGCTGGTTTGCATATGAAAGGCACATTCACAGGTAAGTTGTTTGCTATCTCTAAGAATTAGCTAGCCCTGGGAGGGGCAGTCCCTCTGTGGTCAGCAAGACCCTAAGATGTGAAAGCATCAAATACAGAAACTAGAAATCATGGTTCTTACACTTCTGAAGAGACTCCAACCCAAATTCCCATTGCCTGCCTGGGTCTTTGCCCAGACATCTCCAGACGCCACCTGAAGTCACCATCTCTAATCCTTTAAAGACACCCAGACTAGGGTTTAGACAAGGTCTCATGGAAAATGCATAGGATGTAAATAGCTAGTTCAGAAAAGAAGAATAAGTAGTAAATAAATAGATAATTTCCCTGTCCATCAACGAATTGCGAAAGTGAACAACGGTGAGATATTTCTCACCTATCTTTCTGGCAAAAGTGAAAGAACGTTACCAATGCTCAGCGCGCTGGTGAGTACTTTTGGTAGAGACTGTAAACTAATTTTTAAAACTTTCTCTTGGGTGCTGCTTGGGAAAATGTGTTAATATTTTTAAACGTGTATCACCTCTTTGACCCAGAAATTTCACTCCTCAAAATTATCCTGAGGAGGGGATCGCACCAGTGCCGATGAAAGGGACCTTAGCCTGAAAGACAGCCATCTTTGGGGTAACTAAGACCAAGCAGAACGTTTCAGCCAGTCCTTAACTTGGGA
>NW_007828320.1:0-792 GCF_000696425.1 Galeopterus variegatus
AAAGGTAAGCTTCATGAACATTCTCCTTTCTCAGATGTGGATGTGGATACTGCATACCCAGCAGGTGCATTCCGTAAGCATTTCTTTGTGGGAGCTGGCCTAATCTAAGTGAGGGACTTGTCTTTGAGAGGAGTGCATTGCTCATAGGACGGCTATATACTCTTATTTGAGAAGCTGAAATGGGAGGCTTTGGATGATGTATTGAAAGTTGCATTCTTTGTTTCCCTTTTGAAATATGAGAGTTGACTTGGACCGAACAAACTATCTTCTTTTCATTTTTTTATTACTACACATTTAACATGCGTCAACAAGCTGCCTCTTTTCATTGGCTGGCTCAAGTACAGAAGCAATATCCTACAGGTAGGTGGAACAAAGCCATAAGTGGACTTAAACATTACTTGATGACATGATGACTCTCAGAGGCCATCATTTAGCAGATAATTCTCTACAACACACACACACACACACATGTTGGATAAATACTTTTTCATTAATGAATTGGTACCAGTTACCTCATTATTGGCACACGGGGTTGGGAATTAAAATATGAAATTTGGATAAATAAAATTGATAAAGAAAGCGAAGTATCTGTAACTATCATGAAGACAGTTTTAAAAATAATTTCTTAATATCTTTAATTCAACTTGGTAATCAATACTGTTCTCAAACTTAAAAAAACACTTCTGATATTTTGCTCCCTTTTCTACTCCTTTTCTTCCTTTTCTTGTGCCTGTATTTAAAATTTTTCATTGACAACTTGAGAAATAGTTAATCTGCTTAAATGTTTCAGGA
>NW_007828321.1:0-792 GCF_000696425.1 Galeopterus variegatus
GGAGGCTCTCTGGAGGAGGCTCAGGACGGAGTGCTCGTCTTAGCCATATGGTGTGATCAGGACCAAGACAAGAGAACCCTAGTGGCATGTGGGGACCGATGCTGGCTGAGCAGGTTGAGCAGAGGACGTGCTGAACACAAGTGGAACTGCGAGGAGGGATGGCTGCTTTCCTGCAAAGGGATAGAGGTGTGGTACTGGGGAGCTTATTTTCCCAGGTTAGTCTTTCGATAATGAGTGTCATCTCCTCCAAGGCGGCCTGTCCACTCCAGCTTGGGCTATGTTTTAATAAAAATATCCCTTGAACCCACCGCCCAACACCTGGCCATGTCCCTGCAGCCTACAGGGAGACCGTGCACATAAAACCTGTTGACTTTAAAATGAGCTTTAATTCATTTGTTTTCCTTAAGTGCATGTATCGATGTAAACAGCATGTTAGAGATTCCAGGGGACAGCAGACTATGGCTGGTACGTTGGCTTTAATTGAGAAAAGAAGAACCTATGATGCCAATGGCTTGGACTGACAGCAGCTTGGGGGAAAGGGGGAAAAAAAAGGAATAAGAAAACAATCACACAAAAGGCTCCCTAGTGACACCCCTCCAGCCTGGTGACCTGGTCCCAATCACAGTCTATGGGAGAGCAGAGCTGTCAAAACAGAACTGAGTAATGACAGTGAATGGCCATCCCAGACTGTTGTGCAGTCAGTCTGTCACCGTGGAATGCGTCGTGTCTTGGCCTGTGCCTGGTGCCGCCACGGACAGCGCTGCCTCGTGTCTCGGCCACAGCCAGCCCAGG
>NW_007828322.1:0-792 GCF_000696425.1 Galeopterus variegatus
AGACTAATGGTACAGAATAGAGAACCCAGAAATAAAGCCACATATTTACAGTCAACTGATCGTCAACAAAGGCACCAAGAATGTTCACTGGGGAAGGAATAGTCTCTTCAATAAACAGTGCTGGGAAAACTGGATATCTAAATGCAGAAGAGTGAAACTACACCCCTACATGTCACCATATACAAAAATCAACTCAAAATAAATTAAAGACTCAAATGTAAGACGGGTAAGTATGAAACTACTAAAACAAAACATAAGGGAAGTGCTTCAGGACACTGATCTGCGCAAAGACTTTGTGGATAAGAGCACAGGCAACAAAAGCAAAAATGGGCAAATGGGATTATGCACAACGAAGGGAACAATTAGCTGAGTGAAGAAATACCTTAAAGAATGGGAAAAATTGGTTTCAAACTGTGCATCTGACAAGTAGTTAATACTGAGGATCTACAAAGAATTCAAACAACTCAACAGCAAAAAAACAAATAACCCAATTAAAAAATGGGCAAATGACCTAAACAGACATTTCTGAAAAGAAGACATATAAAAAAAGAAAAAAAAAAAAGAAAAGAAAAAACAAGAAACAACAAAAAAAGAAGACATACAAATGTCCAACAGGAGTATGAAAAAATGCTCAACATCAGTGCTCATCAGAGAAATGAAAATTAAAACCGCAATGAGATATCATCTCACCCCAGTTGGAATGGCTATTATTGAAAAGACAAAAAATAACCAAAATTGGCAAGGATACAGAAAAAATGGAAACCTTACATTGTTGGTGGAAATGTAAATTAG
>NW_007828323.1:0-792 GCF_000696425.1 Galeopterus variegatus
TAAGCTATGTATTATTCAACTCCCCATCTTACAGATGAGAACTGTAGGTCTCCAAGTGGTCCAGCGACTTGCTCATAGCAATCAAATAAGTGTCTTGAATTTACCTTTGAACTCTCAAACATCACAACTCCTGCTCTTCTAACAACCTTCTACTAAACTTCACAGTAATAACATTGAGGAAGACTTAGCATAGCAGAACTCATGGTAGCAGAACAAGAGTCCTCAAATCTGTAAAAATCTGCTGACATTTTTGTCTCCATGATAGTATCTTATTACTATATGATTGCTATTGGTTGTACTGGCATTTGTAGATAGATTTTGCAGCTTGTATTTTTCAGATTTGATCTTTTGTCTTGGTTAGTGTCAAGCAGTCAAGTCAATTCACCACATTTTCAAAGTTTCAGTTGGTAACCAAACAATAAGCTCAAATGGATTTTCACAGTTTGTTTCTGAAAGAAAAGCAGGCTGCTTCTCTCATCTCCCAAGTCTCATAGGAGAAATGCGGAGGCAGTCCCAGTTTTATATGTGCAAATGGGGGTCTGTTTCAGAGCTGAGAATCTCTGAGCTAAGAAATCTCCAGTTTTATAATAGGTCTGCTAGGAAACCTGCCCTTCCTCCCCTCTAAAAGGAATTTTTTTTTTTTTTTTTAATTTTAAGGAGGTTGAGATTTACTTTAAGGAATTGGCTCTGTGATTGTAGAGGCTTGGCAGATCCGAAATCTGCAGGATAATCCAGCAAGGTAGAGATTCAGGGAAGTTACAGTTCAAGTCTAAAGGCAATCTGGAGGTAGAA
>NW_007828324.1:0-792 GCF_000696425.1 Galeopterus variegatus
GGCTGTGCCATCAGAACCATTCTTCGTCACTTTTTCTGTTCTGCATCTCCCTACCATAGGTGGCTTTCACTGACACAGGCACCAGTTGGAGTTTGGAAGGAGGGAGGACATCTCTGCAGGTGCAACATTTCACCCATGGCTCCAGCTTGCCCCAGACTGGCTTACTCAGGTTCCAGCTTGTACCAGATGTCACTAGCCTCTAGGCCCTCGAAGCACCATGTCCTCCCCTGGCATTGCTGCTAATCTTTGGGTTGCTTACCAGCTTCTGTTTAGCTTCTCAGCTCTTTTATTACCAGTGTAACCAATTCTCTGCATTAGATTTCCTTTGTTGTAAATATATAAGTTGTTTCTCCTCTCCTATTTAGACTCTGATGACTGAAGAGGGTAAGAGAGAAAGGGTGAGGAATGTCACTCAGATTTCAATTTTGATCAATTGAGCATCCAGTTTTGAAAAAGAGAATTCAGTACTTCATTTTTGGCCATGCTGGTCTTGACACATTCAAATACAAAAATTTAGGAGGTAATTATCTATGCAGGTCTAGAACTTATACCAGATTTTGAGGTACAAATCTCTGAATCATCAGATATTGATGGTGCATATAGTTATGGTAATAGATAGGTTATTCAGGGAAAGATGTAGAAAGATAAGAGAAAAGGGATTCAGACTGAATCCTAAATAATTTAAGGTTGGCTGTCAGAGGAAGAACCTGCAAAAGAGGCTAAGAAACAGCTGAGAATTTCCTAGATTCAGGTTAGTAAAACAACTAGAATATATAGAACCTGACCACCATA
>NW_007828325.1:0-792 GCF_000696425.1 Galeopterus variegatus
CTCTCCCTTTTTATTTTTTACAGATGAATCCCTTCAACTTATCAATTATATAGGGGGCTTGGGGAGAGAAATGTTTAGTTAGGTTTTTTTTTTTTTTTTTTTGACTTAAAAACAAGTCTGTCCCCTTTGAAAATTAACCATGCCCCTGCTCATCTTTTGGTGAATGTAAGTTTGAACAGTGGCCTTCATGGGTCCCTGCGGCTCGCATAACATAGTCTAGTGGCTCTGTGTGGCCCAAATGTCTTTCAGTACCCCTCCCCCAGCCACTCCCTGATTCGGACTTCTTGTTGGATGCACACATTATCTTCCTCTGACCACTGTGCTCTTTCTGTTCCTGCCTACTCTGCTCAGAATATTCTGCCTTTAGTTCTTTGCCCAGCCAAATACTACTCATCCTTTAAGACTCTGCTACTATGCAGCCAGTGATACAAGACAGGTAAGACCAATGTCATTGATGGGTTTACATTCCAGTAAGGGAGACAGATAAACAAGTAAAAACAAATGAGATAATCATTAAGCGTGACAAATTCTCTGAAGAAATGAACAGTGTAGTACAACAGAGTGTATCTATGAGCAGGGCTTCTTTAGGTAGGTTACATTGGAAGGCCTCTCAGAGGAGGTAACATGAGCTTCTCGAAAGGGAAGCCTTTATTGGCCTCTTCTAACGAGGTTCAACACCCTTCTTAATACTCTCAAGATCTTTAGCATGTATCACATTGCTAGCCATGTTGAGGTATGGTGCACTGCTGAATGTTTAACAAAAAGCCCAGATTTGTAGTGTTTGCCAATTTC
>NW_007828326.1:0-792 GCF_000696425.1 Galeopterus variegatus
AAAAACTTGTTTCTCACCCCTCCATTAAAATAATAGCTCAATTTAATTTCATGCCAGGATAGATCTGGCATTGTGGAAACTTTACACCCTAACATCCACAGCTTAATCCACTTTAGGTATTCTTAGTAACCTATAAATTATAGTTAAAAGATGAAATAATAAATAGAAAGTTAACAAAATAAGCAAACAAAAATGATACTCAAGTGATTCCTTTATTGGGCTAAACTTGTTAAACGTATTTGAAAGGAGACAAAAGAAATTTTTTTTCCTCTTGTGGGTATTATGCAAATATCTCTATCTATCTATCTATCTATGATAAAGTACATACTACTAAAATAAGATCATCTGATTCACTTAAGGGCACCAGATAATGATCTGGTATCTAAGCAGATGCTGGGCAGGGGGCAAGAATAGGAGAAGAGAGCAAAGAAAACCAAAACAGTCAGAAAAACAAAAGAAATCCTCCCAATGGCAAAACTTCCACAACAGCAACAATGAGCCATGTTAAAATGTTTGTAGAACACCAAACTCTAGACAATAAGCCCTTGTATTTGCACGAGCAACCCTGCATCATTTTAGACAGACTGGACTTGGGTTTCTGCCTGTCTTCCTGAGTCCCACACTTTCCCAGGACTCTTAATTCCATGTTCTACGAACTGCCTCTCGAGTTGATGGAAGAGCTATGTTTCTCTGCCACATTCCTCTACATAACTACCCTGGCAAATTACTGCCAAACAGCTTTGGTTGCTATACTCCTATGACTCTTAGAGCCACTACCCACCTTCCACAAGC
>NW_007828327.1:0-792 GCF_000696425.1 Galeopterus variegatus
AAACTCATCAGAGAAAGCTAATCGATCTAAGAAAACTCAACAGACCAATCCCTTCGATCTACCTAAGTCATCACACCAAGCTCATCGATCTAAGTAAACTCATCAGACCAAGCACATTGATCTAAGTAAACTCATCAGACCAAGCACATAGATATAAGTAAACTCTTCAGACCAAGCTCATCAATGTAAATAAACTCATCAGACAGAGATCTTCGATCTAAGTAAACTAATCACACCAAGCTCATCGATCTTAGTAAAGTCATAAGACCAAGCTCATCGATCTTAGTAAACTCATTTGACTGAGCTCATCAATCTAAGTAAACTCATCAGACCAAGCACATTGACCTAAGTAAACTCATCAGACAAAGCAAATAGATAAAGAAAACTCTTCAGACTGAGCTCATCGATCTAAGTAAACTCATCAGACAGAGCTCATCGATCTAAATAAACTCATCACACCAAGCTCATCGATCTTAGTATACTCATCAGACCAAGCTAATCGATCTAAGTAAACTCATCAGAAAAGCCCATTGATCAAAGTAAACACATCACACCAATCTCATCAATCTAAGTAAACTCATGAGACAAAGCTTTTCGATCTAACTAAACTTATCAGACCAAGCTAATCGATCTAAGTAAACTCATCAGACCAAGCTCATCGATCTAATTAAATGCACCAGACCAAGATCATCAATCTAAGCAAACTCATCAGAGCAAGGTATTTGATCTACGTCAACTCATCAGACCAAGCTTTCGATCTGAGTAATGTCATCACACCAAGCTCATCCATCT
>NW_007828328.1:0-792 GCF_000696425.1 Galeopterus variegatus
GCTGTACATTATTTAAATAATACTAAAACTCAGAAGCTTCTAAAGGATTTTATAAATGAAACTTTAAAAAAATTAAGGACTCACAAAGGATTGCTACTTTATATTTTGCCATGTAAGAACATTTAAAGTATAATTACCATCCACTATCACCATTATTTCATAGAATAAAAAGTATTTTAACACTAAATAAAGTAGGAGAAACATTATCTAACCATTGCATATATGTAATGTATACATATTACAATGTAAAGCTACATTTGTAGCTTTGACATCCACACAAATTCTAGGCTGTTTCTATTTTCTTATTTTGTCATGAATGAATGGAAAACTTTAAATAAACTGGTGTTTAGGAGCCACTGCTCTAGCTGAGAAGTCACTGAAAGATTTCTAAAGCCCTTTAATCCTTGTTTTTAATCACTTATAAATATACACTCAAGGAATTCTCCTCTGCCTCTACTTATTGTATTCTTAACAATATACTTGAACTGTCTTCCTTTAGTAGTCCCATTCTAAGATTCTACCTAGGTGCCTGAGACAGATAAGAATTACAGAGACTGCAAGAGAAGAGATGGTAGCTAAAGTCAACTGAACTCTAGTGCATGGGATTTTATTACTGGTGTAGTATACAGGGCTTATTAAAAGTGAAAGGAAAATTCATATCAGATATTTTTATTTAGAAAAGCTCACATTTCATCTGAATTATCTTTCTTTTAGTTGTGATAACAAATTAGTGTCTCCTTTCATTTCATATTGGTGGCTACAACAAAAACCCGAGAAACTTCAAAACTTTTT
>NW_007828329.1:0-792 GCF_000696425.1 Galeopterus variegatus
GGAGTACAAACAGAATGTGTGAATGACCAGAGAAAGAACACAATTTAAAACATTTGGAAATAGTATGCAGTTATATGGAGCTGGAGAGAGAGGTTGGGTGTGTTTATGTAAATCTTTTAACTGAAGCTAAAGTGATAGTGTCTCTCTAGATCATGAAGAGCCAGCATTTTTAATTGAATGAATTGGACTTGATTCTGAATGCTAGGGAGAAACCAAAGAACTTTAACAAAGGAAAAGATTTGATCTAATTGGTGCTTAAGACCACTTCAGCTGCAAGGAGGAGTAGAGCTTTGATATGGCTAGCCAAGAGGAGCAGTCAGGAAATTAAGTGTTACTTTATAATTACATAAGGAATAAGGTATTTTTTTGTTCATTATTCATTTTTAATTGTTTAATATAATTTCATTAATGTTTGTATTAAAATATGTATTTCAAAATCAATATAGCAAATTTTAAAGGATTTTCTGTAACCCAATCCTGTGATAATTTTTTTTAATTAGTGATAATTCACATTCATTTTTGTTTAATAAAAAAGCAATGTTATATTTTCAAATTTTAATTAGAAGTGGTGATTAATATAGAGTGCACAATTTAGGTATTAGCTAGCCTGGACCAGACAAAATTTGTAACCTTAACCTGAGCCCTGCCATATTTTTGAATTTTCTTCAAAAGCAAATGTAAACAGTGCTTCTTTCAAATTTCTTCCACCAGTGAATTTAATTAGTGATTAATGGTTATTGCTGTGGTTTCTGTATCTCTATTAATGAAAGGTCACAAACTAATCATTACTTT
>NW_007828330.1:0-792 GCF_000696425.1 Galeopterus variegatus
TTTTTTTTTTGCTGAGTAGTATTTTATAGTATGAATATTTTGCAATTTGTTTAGCCATTTACAAATTGATAAATATTTGTGTTGCTTCTAGTTCTTGGCTATTAAAAATAAGGATGCTATGAACATTGACATTCAAATGTGGACATGTTTTCAAACCTCTTAGGTGAATACTGAGGGATGAGATAGCTAGGTTAAGGTAAGGATTTAACTTTAGAAGATAATGCCAACTGGATATATCTGTATGGGAAACAAAAATGAACCTCAATCCTTACCTCACACCATACACAAAAATTAACTCTAAATGAATGGAAATAGATCTTAAATTTAAGAGATAAAACATTAACATTTCTAGAAGAAAACAGGAGAAAATCTTTGCAATACTGGGTTCGACAAAGATTTCTTAAACAGGACACAAAAAGCATGAACCATAAAAGAAAACATTGATAAAATGTACCTCAAAATTAAAAACCCTTACTCTTTGAGGACACAGTTACAAAAACAAAAAGGCAAGCCACAGATCAGAAGAAAATATTTGCAAGCATATATCCGAAAAAGAGCTTTCCCCCCAATCTTTTATATATATAATATAAACATATAATATGACATATATAGAGAGAGATATCTCTTACAACTCAATAAAAAGACAAACTACCTAGTAAAAACGTGGGCAAAAGATTTGAACAGATATTTCACAAAAGAAGATATATGAATGGCCAAGAAGCACATGAAAAGATGCTCAATATCTCTCATCAGAGCAAAGCCAATAAGCCACAATGAAACACTACTACATAC
>NW_007828331.1:0-792 GCF_000696425.1 Galeopterus variegatus
TGTTTGGTCTGACAGGCATCTTGGGCCTTTTTCCAGGCTAGTCTCCTGAGAGCTCAAAGAAATGATATTGTTTCCGGGTAAAATGTGGATAAAGTACATTGTCAGCTACCTCTGCTGCCGATAGTTCCAGAAGATCTAGCCAGGCAAAAGAAAGCTGCCAGTTCAAGAGCATTCTCATTTATTGGACTAACCCCCACTGTTGGCATCCCTTCCAAAGACTGGTGTGGTACCCAAAACATCACTATTCAGGCAGATCAATCTACTGAAGGGTGCCAGGGAACAAAGAGGGGACGCAAGGAACAGGTGGGGATTTACTGCACATACGAATCTCAATTTACCAGGCCCCAGAATCTATTTCTCAGCCTGCTTTTTTTTTTTTTTGGCCAAGATTGAGATACTCAGTTGAGTAAAACCACTTTCTCTTTTGGTGCCTGTTTACAACTGGCTCTGGGCTTTGGGATATTTGAGGTTTTATAGCCTAGAATTTGGATTTTGGGGGTATTTTAGGAATAATATTTAACAGCTATAGGTAGAATATAAAACATATTCAAGAAGGGAGATTTCAAAACCTTCCAAGGGAACACTTTCCAGGGTTTATCAGCTATTCCACTTAGGTTATTTTTCTTACTTCAAATTGATTCAGATAAAATTGTCAATGTTTGAACAGTTTGGCTTATTTAAAAATGGCCATTTTACAGAGTTCAACTTAATACAGGGCCTTCTGTGGAGAGGTCTCATGCGGGCACTGCTCACCACTTTATAATCAATCAATCAGCAGTCACTGCATGCCCA
>NW_007828332.1:0-792 GCF_000696425.1 Galeopterus variegatus
TTTTTATTCACATCTGTGAAAAATTGTGATGAAGAATACTGAAACTATTAACCTGAAGAGGAGACAGAGTAGAACTCATTATATACATACATTATGCAAGTTCCATTTAAATTCAATGTAAAAATTATTTTGATTAATGAGAATCATTTTATAATTGTGTTCTTTAATTTTAACAAAATTGAGTATATATTTTCCCTGCCAAATATGGCCAGACATATGAATTTTAGCAATGACTTCAAAAAGTATTTGTGATACAGCAGCTGACTTTAAATCTAAGTACAATGAAAGTAAATTGAAATATTGTGTTATAGTTTCATATAAAATATTTTTCTGGATTTTATAATCTTCTTTTCTTTGGTTTCATATAAAATATTTTTTCTGGATTTTATAATCTTCTTTTCTTTTATTGATACTTAATATAATAAATATAGTTTATTTCCAACATTAATTAAGGAATTCCAGAATTTCTGACATAACTCTGTGAGGGAAAGAAAGTCCTGTATGACATGTTTAAATAACACACTACCGTGCAGAAAGTGCAGCATGCTCAGTTTGAGGGGAATTTCTCTTGCACAAAGTAATAAACAAATTTGTGAGAATTTATTCTTCTGGGTAAATTTTACTTTACCTTTCTTAATGTGTCTTGTTATTAAACAGCATAGTTATTTTGAGAAGATGGAAAATATAATCTATACATGCAAGTGTATTTTGTATCTAATTCCTTACCTGTATTTTAATTCACATGTCACAATAAAGATACTATATATGTGTATATACATACACATATAAAAC
>NW_007828333.1:0-792 GCF_000696425.1 Galeopterus variegatus
ACCTGTAAATTCCTCCTCTCTCTGAAATTCTAGCATTTTTGTATGATTGCATAGGGCCCTCGGTTTCCTTGGGAGCAGACATTGACCCCATTCCTAATCCTTAAATCTGCTGATGTTGGGATACAGGAGACATAAGGAATAAGAGGACACAGAGAAAAATGTCTCCACAGCTGAAAGTGAGTTTGGTTTCCTAAAGCCCCACCTCCTATTGAGATTCATGGATCATTTCCCTGATGCCTAGAGGAGAGAGCAAAAAACAAAGGCTCTATTCAGTCTTCTAATTTCAACACTACCTTTTGTTACTTGGCTTATAACCACCTTCCCAATTCTTCGTTAGTGGGCAACCAAGTGGAGAAAAATGTTCCTCCCTATTGACCAAATGATATTCGGCATATCCACCACGTCTCTACATTGGCCCATGGGGGCCTTGTTTTTTTTTTTTTTTCAAAAAGGCCCTTTTTGTGCAAGTATGTCTCATCCTCATCACCAGAATTGTTTTTATGTTTATATTTATAACATAAAATCTGGATAAGAGAACAGATCAATTATTTACTTATAGGGCATCTCAGTGCCCATTCCCTGTGTCCCAATTCCCCACAGGGCAATGTGATGGGAGCCTAATGCCAAAGCACATGCAAAAGAGTTTGCACTACAGAGAGAAATCTTGAATCTATGCATGTATAAGGTACTGGATTAGGGCCTGGATTGAGAATTTAAGGGGAATAAATTATTCTTGGTTCTGGGGGATGAATAGTGGTAAAGGAACGATACTCAAAAGGATTTTTAGTAAAT
>NW_007828334.1:0-792 GCF_000696425.1 Galeopterus variegatus
AGTAGTGTCTGTTTTAAAACCACCCTTCCCCCAGCCATCATTATATGGCAGCACAGATTTTCTAGCTCTCAATAAAAAGTGAGTTTGCCTCTTAAAACTTAAACAGTTTTAATAGCTTATGAAGTAAATGTCAGTCAGGGAAAATCAGAGGTGTGATTTTGTGTAGCAGACTTAACATTTCCATCAGAAAGATAAAGTATTTAACTTCTTTAATGTTGCTCTTGAGTATCTAGCTACTTTATTACATTTTCCACCTAAGTTGCTTTTGAGTATTCTCTTAATCTTTCATTTGTACTGGGTTCTTATTACATATACACCAGAGGCTAATGTATGTTGTTTAGGAGGAGAGCAAGCTGCATCTTCTCTGCAGGGATGACTCAGAGACCGTTTAAGTTAGGTATAAGGCCAGTTAGCTCAGTTGTTTAGAGCACAGCATTATAACAACAAGGTCATGGGTTTGGATCCCCAAAGAAAAAAGTTCGGGAATCTCCTCCTTCCAGTCCTATCAAATTTTACTTGGGACTAAGAATACTTTTATATCCTAGAGCTAAAATAAATGACTTTTACTGACTGTTTTTAGAGTAGCATAGAAAATTTATAAAAGAGGCATAGCCATAACAGCTATTTGATGATGCTTCTATCTGGGCTATGTTACTGTATTTGTGGGCCTTGTTCCCCTGTAACGAGGACAGAAGTTGAGTCACTGGAACAGTAAGTACTCATGGTGCTAGCTGCTGCTGCTGTTAGGTTATGATTGGTTGCTTATTTTGCATTCTTGTTTCCATTTAATCA
>NW_007828335.1:0-792 GCF_000696425.1 Galeopterus variegatus
ATATGGAAATAAATGATGCAATCTCTGTTTCAGGGTTAGTCACTAGAGAGTTAAAGATTCTGTTGTAGTCATTTTTGAACCCCTGTAACACAAGTACAGTGTTTGCAACATGCAGGGCACTCAAAATCATTTGTTGAATAACTGCAGTGGCAGTAATTTTGATGACAGCTTATGGTAAAGAGCTATGGTGCTGACAGAGGTGCCTTGCCGAAGGGTCTAGGATGTCATTAAGTCTGCTCCATTTCCCCAGTAGAAATTATGGAGAATGATTTGCATGTAGATGGTAGAGTTAGTGGTAGCAAATAGATTACAGATCACAAGTTCAAATGTCAGTTTCATTTAACAGTTCTAATCAACTGGAAGGAACCTTGAGTTTAACTATTTAAGTTACAAGGGCGAGTAGCATGTTGGATAATATATGAGATCTAGCCGGCAAGAAACAATTGCAAGGTAAGATGAAAACAAAATAATAAAACAAAAATAGAATCTTCTCCTAAAATGTGATAATATGCCTTTACCCATTAAAAAAGTTATAATGGAAGTTATTATTCTTTATCCGAGAATTTCTTTACTCCCTAATGACTTAAAAATTTGAGGTTCTACCTTGCTAAAATATAAAAGATTCCCCTAAAGTAGAACTCAGTCCTTATGAATAAAGTCTATTTCCCTTTTTAAGGTAGAAAAAAGTTTCTTTCATGTTATATGCTTTTTAAACATTGCAAATTGGATATTTTTTTTTTTTAGTATTTCAGGGTTACTTTATACAAGGGTGCTTTGAAAAGTTTGTAGAAA
>NW_007828336.1:0-791 GCF_000696425.1 Galeopterus variegatus
CTCAAAATCTCCAAAACCAAACTCAAGATCTTGGCACTTTCCTCTCCCTCATCCCTTAGGAATTCCATCCCCATGTCCCATTTACTTTATCCTCTGAATTATCTCTGGAAACCACATGTACTTATTTCCATCCCCTTTACTTCCACCTCTAACCCTAACCACCATTATCTCTCACTTGAAAAACTCTGATAGGTCTCTAGTACATCTACTTACATCCACTCTTAGTCTCCTTCAATTCATTTTCTCCAATGGAATCCAGGATTCCAAAGTGCAAATCTGATCACAAATCTGATCATGTTACTCTCTATTTCCCTTCCCCCCTTCCACCTTAACTGGCTTAACCCTTTTGATGGCTTTCCAATGCTCGTATGATGAAATATAAAAGCCCAATCATAGCCAAAAAAGACCTTTCAAGAAATGGCGCTGCTAGCTAACAACATTTCCTAGAATTCCCTTCCCTGACTGGTTTCAAGTTAGAGTTAGCCAGGAGAGAAATCTCCATGTGATTTTGCAGGCAGAAGTAAAGCACCAGCCATTAGGCTCTGAAGGTCAGTAGAGGGCACCATGCACTGTTGTAGCTCCTACATATTGGCACTGATCTGCTTGCTCCCCTTGCTGGTATAGGTTAGCATCTGAGCCTGCAGCTTCCCCAGCTCCTGTCAGATCTCCTTCAGCCTCTCCAAATCCTGGCTTACCCAGGCTCTCTGGGTCAGGCACATGTGCAGTTCCAATGACAAAGAGCACCAGCTCCACCTAGAGGTCACCCATATTGTTAAGGTTGGAGGGAATGA
>NW_007828337.1:0-791 GCF_000696425.1 Galeopterus variegatus
AGTAATTTTCTCTACTATGAAGTCTACTTTAATAGAGCTACACCTTCCTTTCTTTTCTTTTCTTTTTCTGAAGAATGTGTGCATAGTGTATCTTTTTTCATCCTTTACCTTCGACCTACCTATGTTACTGAATTTGAAGTGTGTTTCCTGTAAACAGCATATAGTTTGGTGATTTTTCAAAATTCATTCTGTTGACCTATACCTTTTAATTGGTGAATTTTAACAAATTGCATTTAAGGTAATTATTAATATGTTAGCACTTAAGTTTTCTATTTTATTATTTCTTTTCTGTTGTTTCCTCTGTTTCTTTTTTCCTTCCTTTGGGTTACTTGAAGTTTTTTAGGATTCTATCTTGACTTATTTACAATGTTGTTGAGTATATCTCTTTGTATAGTTTTCTTAGTGATTACTGTGGGTATTAAAAATACTTATGTGACTTATCACAATGTACTGGTATCAGTGTTTTACCACTTTGAGCAAGATGTGGAAACCACTCTTTCATTTAAATGTCTTTATCTTCCTCACTTTTAAATATCATTGTCTCTAGTACCAGATAGTGTTATGCTTCTGTTTTAATCACCAAATATGATATATAAAATTCATAAGTCTAGTCTATGGTACGTATCCATATTTCACTCTTTCTGTTTTCTTTTTGCCTTCCTGATTCTCCACAATCATTTATCAATTATTTCTGATTGAAGAACTTTTTTTTCAACCATTCTTTTAGGGTAGGTCTGCTAGTTCTTTCTGCTTTCCCTCATCTGAGAATGCACTAACTTTTCCTGAAGAAT
>NW_007828338.1:0-791 GCF_000696425.1 Galeopterus variegatus
CAGCCAGTGAGCGGGAACCGGTCTGTATGTGGGATCCGAACCCTCGGCGGGAGCGCAGTCGTGCTCCCAAGCGGCGCACTGTAGCAGTGCACCACCGGGCCGGCCCTACCCTGACTACCTTCTTCTCCCATCCTGTATTTTCTCTTCTCCCTCGTTAACAGCTAATCTTCCAAAAACGATCAAGATTTTTTGCTTTTTTTTAAAAAAAATCTTTAGAGCATATCCACTGAGGGTAGTTCATTTCTTCTCTTCTGTGTGGTTATTTTATCCATTTACTATGCAGTTAGATTCATCTGTTTCTGTTGTATTCAATTTTAGTTTTGTCCCCATCTTTGTAGATTTTTTTTCAATACATAAGGTATTAACATGATTCCACAACTCAAAACTATACTAAAAGGTATATGCAGGGAAATGTCCTTTTTACCACTATTTCTTCTGCCCCTTTCCCACCCACCCCCTGGACTCAGTTTATCCTTCCTGTGTTTCTTTTTGCAACAATAAGCACACACACACACACCCCTATTTCTCCTTCTCTAATACAGAAAAAAAATAGCATTATTTTACATTTTGCTTTTTTTCCATTTAATAATATACCCTGGAATTCACATTGACCTTCCTCATTCACAGTGCCGCTTTGTGTGAATGGGCTGACATTTAGCCTATCAATCATCTATGTATAGACGTTTAAGTCATTTCCAATTTTTTGCCATTTAAAAAAAAAATGCTATGTGGGGCCGGCCCGGTGGCGCACTGCTACAGTGCGCCACTTGGGAGTGCGGCGGCGCTCCTGC
>NW_007828339.1:0-791 GCF_000696425.1 Galeopterus variegatus
CCGAGGGTTGTGATCCCGTTGCCGGTCCCGGTCCAGTACGGGGGCAACACTGAGGGTTGTGATCCGTTGTCAGACACAGAAAAAGGAAAAAAATAAATAAATAAAAATAAACTTTCCCTTTTAGAGTGATACACTGAATAATTTATAAATGAAATGATGTGAGGCCTGTGATTTGCTGTAAAATAATCCAGAGCAGATACAGGAATATAAATAAAGGATTGGCCATATGTTGACAACTGATCATTCTTGAGGCTGAGAAAAGGATTCACAGGGACTCATAATACTATTCTCTCTGCTTTTGCATATGTTTGAAATTTCCATAACAAATTTTAAGAAACAAAAAGCTGACACAGTAATTGCATGCATCAACTTATACACTATCTTAAAATCTACTAAAATTACCATAAAGGTATTTTTAAGGCATAGCCAACAAGAAGAAAGAGAATGGGAGAGAAGGCAATAGCCACAAAACTCTGGAAGCTAAAGAGTATATAAATGAACATTAACTAACTTGAGACACCTGAACCTCCAGCCGTTAAGTGAGAAATGCCAAGAAAGCAACCCAATTCACACAGAAAAATCTTCAAAGAGTTTAGGAATAGGTGGTTCTGGAAGTGAGTCTAAAGGTGGAACTGAACACCAAGGATAGTAAATTTAAGAAAATGGATCTCCAGATATTTTACTCTATACAGCCAGGCAACTACCCTTCCTATACTCCAGCAGAAGACTTTGGCTTATTTTCTCAAGAGATTTAAAGAGAAATTCTCTGGGATGGGAAATACCAGCTACAG
>NW_007828340.1:0-791 GCF_000696425.1 Galeopterus variegatus
TTACCGGTCACGAAAAAAGACAAAAAGGAAAAAAAAAAAGGAATCCTGGATTCCTTGGTGTAGAATACACCTCAAATAAATAGAGCCTATTCAACTAAACATTTCATATATTTGCTAGAGAAGATGCCAAAAAAGAAGGTATAAAAGGAACCTATTTTCCAAGCAATGAGTTATCAAAAGCTTGTAGAGTGAAAAGGAAAGGAGGAGCCCAGTCTCACAGCAGCTCAGTGATAACAAGCCTTTGTGCGCAGGCTCACCCGGGTTTCAGTCCCCGCAACTGTATTTTCTAGGTTTGTGACCTTAGGCAAGATCCTTCACCTTGCTAAACACCAGTGTCTTCATCTATAAAATATAACAGTTTTTGTTTTATAGGGCAGTTGTGAGAACCACATTAAATAATCCATACTGTGTGGTACATGACAAACATCAATAAACAGTAGCTGCAATGATAAAATATATAGATAGATAGATAGATATTCACATATATATTATTAAATATCTGACTCACAGTTGGCTCTCAAAAATGTTAGTTTCCTGCTCTACTTTACCTAATTTTACCAACACTTTTGAGAGTTTGTTGTGTGAAGAAAAGGAGGTTTTTCTAGACCAACAATCTTCAAATGTTTTTGATCTCTGATACTACCTCAAAGGAAACTGAAAAAGTTACATACACTCTTGCATGTGATTTTTCAGAGTAAATTGAAAGAGTGGCAAATTTTCATTTTTCCATGTGAATATCAGCATTTAAAAAATAAAACTATTTCATCCCTCTCTAAAATCTACCCAATGGA
>NW_007828341.1:0-791 GCF_000696425.1 Galeopterus variegatus
CAGTGAGCGGGAACCGGTCTGTATGTGGGATCCGAACCCTCGGCGGGAGCACCACCGCACTACCAAGTGGCGCACTGTAGCAGTGCACCACTGGGCCGGCCTGAAAGTATATTCTTTAGTTATTGGGTGAAATGTTCTGTATATATCTGCCAGGTCCAGGTGGTCTAAGGTGTAGGTTAAATCCTGTGTCTCTTTGTTGACTTATTGCCTGGAAGATCTGTCCGATACTGAGAGAGGGGTGTTCAGGTCACCCACTATTAATGTATCAAGGCCTATTTCTTTCTTTTGATCTGAGAGTATTTGCTTTATATATCTGGGTGCTCCAGTATTGGGTGCATACATGTTTATGATTGTTCTGTCTTCTAGCTGGATAGATCCCTTTATCATTATATAGTGGCCTTCTTTGTCTCTTTTATGTTTTTTGGTTTAAAGTTTATTTTGTCTGCTAGAAGAATAGCTACTCCTGCTCATTTGGGGGTTTCATTTGTATAGTATGTCTTTTTCCATCCCTTCGCTTTTAGTCTGTGTGTCTCTCTACAGGTGAGGTGGGTCTCTTGAAGGCAGCATATACTTGGGTCTAGCTTTTTAATCCAATCATTCAGTCTGTGTCTTTTGAATGGGGAATTTAATCCATTCACATTTAGGGTAGTTATTTACAAGTGTTACTTAATTCTTGTCATTTAATTGCTTCTTGTTTAGATAGTTTAAATATCTTTTGATCATTATTTCCCCTTTTATTTCTCTTCTTCAATGTTAGTTGGGATGACTTAGCTTCTTTCTCTTTCTTGCTT
>NW_007828342.1:0-791 GCF_000696425.1 Galeopterus variegatus
ATATGTATGTTTTCAGCAGAGCAACACCAGTGCTAAAAAATAATCATGTGCAGTTTGAATATCCCTAGATTTTTTAAAGCTCTGGCTAAATGTGAACAATTTTTCCTGTGAGAAGATGAATATTGACCATTGGTTCTAGAGAATTTAAGCACCCTTAATATATAACTTAAAAAATGTTACCTCTGATTCAAAATGAGTTTAGTATTGTTGTAGACAATTACTAATGTTACAAAATCTTTACAGATATCCCAAACTAAATTTCTAAGCAATTTAAGTTTTCTGAAGTATACCTAAATTTTATATGCATTTTTTGAATTCCTGGATTTAATTAATGGACTTTTCTTTTTATTGCCAATGTTTCAATTATCTGAAGGATGGAACATACACATTGTATTTAACAAATTGGTAAACTGAGATATAGGAAGATTAAAGGGTTAATATTATTATACATTTGGTCATTGTCTAGTTCAGGTTCCTTTGACCTTTGACTTACACAATTGCAAGAGTCTCCTTACCAGTCTGTCATCTCTCCAAATAATTGATCTTGTTCCTTTGTGCAGTGGCCTATTTAAGAACAATTCAGAGCATGCTCCTCTTGCTCAAAGCTTTCAAAGAAAAGTGAGAACCTTCAAAGCCTCTATGCTTACAGTGTCGAAATTTGCACTCAGAGTCCCTATGTCTGTCCGTTTGGTAACCTGAGGCTCTAGTCAAACCTCTTTTCCTCTCTTAGTTTCCTATTGAGCACACATTGTTCTATGCTCCTCTTCGTCTTTTGAAACTCTACTCGAACA
>NW_007828343.1:0-791 GCF_000696425.1 Galeopterus variegatus
TGATGAAGGGTGTTAGGTGCTCTGTGTACATCATCTCACTAGATCATTACATCAACCTTATAAACTTTTATTAGTGACTTTAACATTAGAGCAACCCCACAGCCTATTCCCATTTTACAGTTAAAACTAAAACATTATATTCATGGAATTATGATTCATGGACATTATATTATAATTATGTTCATAGAAAATGATATATGGAGAGCTTATGGTTATGGCTGAAATAAGCATATCTCTGTTTTCTATCTCTCAGTTGTTGAGGTCACAGGAAAAGCTTGCAAACATTTGACCTGTGGGCTGTATCCCAGTTGCACTGAGTTAAAGTGTTAATTATTAATGTTTACTAGCGGCAGAATCAATGTTCAGATTTCTGGCTCTTGAAAAACTAGAAGATGTAGCCACCCCAGGCCTGCGTTTGTCCATGCATGGCAACTTGGGTTGCCATGTATAAGGGCTGGCAAACTTTTTCTTTAAAGGGCCAGATAGTAAATATTTTAGGCTTTGTGAGTCAAGAAGCAAAATCAGGGATTTTATGCAGTTATTTATATAACCATTTATTTTTATTTTTACTTTTTGGTGGCTGGCCGGTATGGGGGTCTGAACCCTCGGCCTTGGTGTTAAAACACAAGTCTCTCACCAGCTAAGCTTATTGGCCAGTCTATATAATCATTTAAAAATGTGAAAACCATACTTAGCTTACGGGCCATACAAAAATAGGCAGCATGCTGGATTTGGCCCACGGGCTGTTGTTTACTGACCTCTGATATGGTAGACTTAGAGATGTCACCATA
>NW_007828344.1:0-791 GCF_000696425.1 Galeopterus variegatus
GAGGGTTGCGATCCGTTGCCGGACATGGAAAAAAGACAAAATAAATAAATAAATAAATAAAAAATATAACTGAAGACAATTTTTTAGAACTGAAGGATATGAATCTCTGATTGAAAGAAGACCAAATTTCCAGACCAGAGCATGAATTTCTACCCACTCCAATGCATATCATTATAGATTTCAGAACACCAGGAATAAAAGCATCATTCCTAAAATTCTTCAGAGAAAAGAACAGTAACAAAAGTTACATTTCTCAACAATAAAATCAGATAGTAGAAGATATAAGTGCGATTTCTTCAAACTCAAAAAGAATATGCTTACTTAAAAATCAAAGTATGGGTTATTTTATTGACTTCTAAGACTTATTTTTTATGTATGAGGACTAAGAAAATTTATACTATATTCCTACTCTTAAGAAGTTCTTAGAGGTTATTCTCAAGGAAAAATACGGGAATAAACCAAGAAAGAGAAAGGTGTAAAAAAATATAGAAGAGAGTGAATCAATCCAAGAGATGGAAGAAGATAAAATAAAGTTCATTACTCATCTGAAAGGAGCAAAGAATTGCCTCATGAAGCAGAAGGATAAAATGTAGGTTTACAATTGTCAGGGCTGAAAATTAATAAAATGATAGATATAACAGAGAAGCTCAGCAATAATTTTGAGAAGCAGAATACATTGTTATGGAATGAACTCAGCAAGAAAGCTCCAGACACTGGAGGCGGGGATGACTTGGAGAGTCAGAAAGTTTATTATGCTAGTGGGACCCAGGCAAACTCGTGTTCTGAAATCC
>NW_007828345.1:0-791 GCF_000696425.1 Galeopterus variegatus
TCCTGTTTCTGTATTCACACTTGACTTGTTAAACTTGAGTGCCTTTGTGCCTTCACTTGGCTTGGTTGCATTTCAGAGGGTAGACTTGATGGAACAAGAACCAAATTCTGTATTTATTGGCCAAGCAGAAACATTTCATGTATCATAGGCTCATTTTCTTGGTATTTATTAAGAAGACAGGTTTATCCAGAGCCATTTGAAATTATTTTAGATCTTTTGCATAGTGACATAATTGATCTTAGCAGCAGGACTTGCTGATACAGACTTACAGGATGATATCCAGTAAGTTGTACAAACAATAGTTTTATTCAATCTGCTTTTGTGAAACCAAGTCCTCTCTGTTTGTTAGTTCCTGCAATTTTTCTTCACTACTAATTTATCCCCTAACCTTATATCTGCTTCTACTTGTTCATATTTACTTTGACATTCTTGATATATTTTAAATTAAAATGCTCCCACATTCTTCCAATCTCCAAACTAATAAACGTGATTTCTGTAAGCTTTCTTTCTCCATGTTAACTGTTTCTTTACTTTAAGTCTTTTGTTTACTTGTTTTTGGCTGCTTACCGCTCCTTACATTCTATTTTTTATCCCCTATAACATAAAATTATTTATTCCCCCCCCCCAGGTTTATTGAGGTATAATTGGTGTACAAAAGCAGCACATAGTTAGTGTATACAATTTGATGAGTTTGGACATATGTATATATGTAAGTTTGTTGTGAATATTAAGTGGAGTAATACATGTACAATTCATGACATGTAGTAAGTATACTTTAAAGATCAGCTGTT
>NW_007828346.1:0-791 GCF_000696425.1 Galeopterus variegatus
AAATTAAAAAGACAGGAAACAAAATTTTAAAATTTGTTGCTTGTATAGTACCAGAAAACATCTGGATAATTACAAAAGTTTCAAATAAAGATGGTATTGAGGGACCCCCAAAAATTTTTTTAAATAGCTCAAGATTAGGAAAGGAGAAAGTATGAAAAAACTATATTTTTTCTCAATTACAGTACTAGGGAGCCAAAATTATTACTGTATATGTTTTATTCAGCTTCAATCTAATCTTGAAAATAAGTTGCTCTACGAACACCAGTTAACTAAAAGAGACAAATAACTAGCTACAAATATTCTCTTAACTTTATTATTGTATTATAGCCAGTAGTCACTTGTTAAAGATCTTGTTGGTCAATAAGTTTTCAAATAAATAGGTCAATGAAATATCAAATAGGATACTAATGGGGTTGAAACAAAAGAGGAACTGCTACTGTTGGTCTCACAGCATTGTTCAAATTTTGTTTATTCAAACATTTTCCACTCCATAAGGATCTTAGTAGTTTCAGAAGGTTTACTACAAGAATTAGAATGAATAAAAATCTCATATTTAATTGATTTTACACATACAGACTTTTTGGTGGGGTTCAAGACAAAAATAATGGCTTGACAATCAATCTGTAATATGCATTATTTAACTTGGAGTCTCTCAAACTTAGCTGGCCATGGACTTTTTTTTTTTTTTTTCAAGGTAAAATGTTTTTACCCACAGAAAATAATTTGTAGGGGCCGGCCCAGTGGCGCACTGCTACAGTGCGCCGCTTGGGAGCGCGGCAGCGCTCCCGCTG
>NW_007828347.1:0-791 GCF_000696425.1 Galeopterus variegatus
CCTGATTTGACATCTAACTTTATATTATTAGAGACTCTTTATGGCAAACCCTTAAAAATTTCAGAACTATTTAATATATAGCTATGAATACAGAAAAAACTCTATATTTTTCCCCTTAAAAAGGCATATCCTTCTGATTCTACCATAATCACTGCCAACTTTCACTTACCCCTCAATTACTAAGTACAAAGACACATGCCATAGACAGGTATCAGAAGGATATTAACTTCTACTGATTTTATTCAATGGTAATTGAGCTATTTTGCATTTAGTGATTCCACATCAATATTATTGACAAAAGAACATTTTATAAGGTAATCATCATTATCCAAAGTCCTAGAACATACTAATGATTCTAAATCCTGGTTTGGGGAGGTAAAATCTCCTATTAGAAGTTTAACATTTCTTTACCAGGATGCATTTTCCACATTATATTTTCCACCCAGAAGTTGCACAAAACCCATATTTCGGTTCTCAAAAAATTATCAAAGCTGTCTCTGTAACGATTAAGTTATTTATTTATCATAATTTATATGTATAACACATATACACATACATACATACACACGAGTATATATATAATAAAGAGATAACCTAGATATTCCTCTACAAGTTCAAGGACAGTCAAGAAGAATATCAGTGAGTCCAACACAATGCAGTGTTCCATTGTGTGTTATAGAACTTATAGAAGACAGGAAAGGCAGCACAACAGTCTGCAGAGTTGGAGGAAGCATCTTTAACGAACTTGACAGATCATGGAAGATGAGTAAGCATTAGGTCAACCACTAAGA
>NW_007828348.1:0-791 GCF_000696425.1 Galeopterus variegatus
TTATGGTCAATTGACTTTTGACAAAAGTGTCAAGACAATTAAATAAGGAAAGGATAGTCTTTTTGAAAAAATCATGGTGCTGGGACACTTGGCAATCCACATACTGAATAATGAATTTGTTCCCTTACTTCATTTCATACACAAAAATTAATGGATCCTGGAGCTAAACAGAAAAGAGCTAAGACTATAAAACTCTTTAAAGAAAACATATTAGTAAATTTCTTTGACTCTGTGTAAACAAATATTTCTTAGATGTGGCATTAAAAGTTCAAGGGATAAAAGATAAAAATCATAAATTGGACTTTATCAAAATCCAAAACTTTTGCACTATAAAAGATACTGCCAAGAAAGTGAGAAAAGGGCCGAGCCCGTAGCGCACTCGGGAGAGTGCGGCACTGGGAGTGCAGCAGCGCTCCCGCTGTGGGTTCGGATCCTATATAGGGATGACCAGTGCGCTCACAGAGCTCAATAGCTGAGCACGGTGCGGCCGGTCTCAAAAAGGACAAAGAAAAAAAAAAGAAAGTGAAAAAAGACAAGCCACAGATTAGGAGAAAACATTTGTGAATCATATACCTGATAAGGAACTTATATCTAAAATAAAAGAACTCTTACAACCCAATAATAATAAATAAACCAACTTAAAAACACAAAAAAAATTTTAAATAGACATTTCTATATAAATGGCCAATAAGCCCATGAAAAGATGCCCAACATCATTAGGCATTAGGGAAATACAAATTAAAACCATACTGAGATATGTCTTCACACCCACTAGAATGGCTGTAGTCAGA
>NW_007828349.1:0-791 GCF_000696425.1 Galeopterus variegatus
TTCCAGAAAGGAGGTGGTTCCACCTGGATCCCAGGAGACCAGAGCGGCTACTGTGGGCACGCCCTCAGCATACAGGGGAAGTCGTGTGTAGAAGCAGGAGTCAGCATGCGGGGACAGAGACGTGGCTGTCAGGGGCCTTTTTACTTACCTGTTAGCAGCGAAGTCAGCGGGCCGGCAGAGGTCGTGGATAAAGAGCACTGGGGCTGTTGGCCGCCTTTGTTCCCTGCCGATTAGTGGAGCCTGCTGTCGGGCAGGATGAGATAATCACCGCTGGGGAGGTGATCTGAATGCCCAGTATGCAGATGTCCACTTCATTATTTAGAAATTAGTTGTGTAAATCTCTTCAGATTATTACGAGTGTATTGCTGTGGCTCACAGAGTGTTTGATTGTAAAGATAAAGAAGTTATAACAAAGTGCTGTGGTGTCAGTCCTGTTTGTAGGCTCTTAAGAATTTACTTATTAAAACTTTTGTGATTTTAAGTTTCTACGGGCTTACCCTTTCATTTTAGTATTTTCTTCACATAGCTCAGATAAACTTCCGTCTTCATTCGTGCTGCCGTAGCAATACCACAGACTGGGTAGTTTACAAAGAACAGACATTTATTTCTCACAGTTCTGGAGGCTGGGAAGTCCAAGATCAGGGTGCTGGCATTTGTGGTCTGGTGAGGGCTTTCTTGCTGTGTCCTCACATGGCAGATGGCAGAGGGCCGAGTGAGAGAGGAAGAGCAAGCTAACCCAAGAACGCTGCCAGACGCCTCTTCTGTAAGGCCCTTAATCCCATTAATGAGCA
>NW_007828350.1:0-791 GCF_000696425.1 Galeopterus variegatus
GAGGGAGGAGGGAGGGAGGTTTTGGTGATGGGACATAATAATCAACTACATTATATATTGACAAAATAAAAATAATAAAAAAAAAGGTAATAAATATTTTAAATGCATAGGAAATAATAAGGCCCTAATTAATTTACTGTATTTTACTATTACGTGTGCCTTGAGGTTTTCGCATCTATCGTATCCATAGGGTGAAAATACCATATAGTGGAGTGCTACTGTTCATCTATTTCCAACTCTGTGTTGAGTGACATCATGTAGGTATATTCAAACTGGTCATGGTAGTAGTATTTGCCCCATGTAAATCTATATCTATAAACACTAAAAGAGGTTGATGTATTGTTTTGCTGATTACTAGACTTAAGAAAGTGATAGTGAAAATGTTAACAATTCAGATTTAACTTAAAAGTGTGCCATGTCAAGTGCTAAAGCTGAAAGAGATTTCAGTTTAATGAATGTAATTTGTGTAATAGTGAGAAACAGTTTAACAGTAAATCACAAATTTAATCACAACAATTTGGGGGAAAAAATAGTGGATTGGGATGCAACTACATTTGTAAAATCACACTTAAATTTTAACTATAGGTTAGGTACAGATATAAAAGTTTAACAAAAATCAGCAAAAATGTTCATAAAGCAGAAAATAGCAAGAATCAATTGGCTATATGAACTTTTCAATTATTAGTAGTATATATTTTATTATTATTGTGTAGTTTTTGCTACACATTTTTTTTTCCTTTTTGTCTTTTTTTACTGACCGGTAACAGGATCGCAACCCTTGGTGTCGCGCC
>NW_007828351.1:0-791 GCF_000696425.1 Galeopterus variegatus
GACACTTGGCAATGTCTGGAGACACTTTTGGTGCTCACAGCTGGGTTTAGGGGATGCTACTGGCACCTAGTGGGTAGAAGCCAGAGATGCTACTAAGCATCCCACAGGGCACAGGACAGCCCCCCACAATAGAGAATTTTCCAGTCGATAACGTCAGTAGTGTGGAGGTTGAGAGACACTGGTCTAGTGAGGCCCCAGGTGTCGCTCAGAGGGTGACTCGAGGAATTAGTTTTGCTGTTCGACACATTTTGGGCATCCACAGGTATCTGTGGGCCAGACTTTAACTGTTTATTCTTGATAAACATTGAAAAAGAAGTCAAATCCCTCTTATTTTTCTTTTTTTAAAAAAAGGTCACCTTACTTATTTAGAGATTGCTTCTCATCTTTTCTGCTTTTGAATTTTTAGTTATCTCTAAAATGGCAACAGAACAGCCCCCAAGTGTTCGTTTCCTCCTCGGTGGCATGGGGACAGTGACAGCTCCTGCCTCCCAGGAGTGACTCGAGGGTTAATGCAGGCAGAGCCCTGAGAACAGAGGTGGAGCATGTCTGTAGGAGGTGGCACGTGTCAGTAGGAGGTGGCGCGTGTCAGTAGGAGGTGGCACGTGTCAGTAGGAGGCGCCACACACGCCAGCTGCTGTCGGCACAAGCACAGGGTGAAACAGAAATGAGTTTGCTCCATGTGAAACTGCGCCCCTATGAGAATCTGTAATTAAAAAGTAAGCAAAGTGCCGTGGACCCTTATTTCCTTGTTTTATGTTCACCAAAACTCTTTCCATCAAAACTGTCCATCA
>NW_007828352.1:0-791 GCF_000696425.1 Galeopterus variegatus
ATGTTGTTTTTGTTTTACTTCATGTAAATATCTCCTTAATTTGTGGGAGAGAATAGATATGCACAGAAATAAAAATATTCTCTAGTTATCTGAGCCTGTAGCATTATTTATGTTGTTTAATTTTTTTAAGAGAAAAAGCAATGATTATTTGAAAATATATATATATTTTTTTTTTAAATAGCTTAAGGGAAAGTACATATAATACATCAGAAAGTATCTTGAATCGAAAAAAGTCAAGAAAGTTTGACAATTATGCACATCTGGATCCTTAGCTATGTTTTTGGATCTAGTTGCTTTAAGATCTATTGAGGAAATGAGGTTGACTCCGCCTCTCAGGCCATGCTTCTATGTTTTTCTCACGCCTGGAAGTCCAATCTACTCAGCTGGACCTCGAAGCCTGGCACCCTGCCTCCTGCCCAGCTTCCTGTTCCTTTAAGCCAGCCTCGTCTCCTGTACATCACACACCTGTCAAACTGGACTGTCATTCACCAGAACCTACCCTGTGCTTTTCCACCTCTGTGCCTCTGCTCAGGATGTCCCCACAGCTGGAATATTCATCAACCCTCTTTTGTCTGCTGCAACCCTGACTGTTCTTTGAGTCCAACTCAATTGCCTGGTCCTTCATGATGTCTTCCACAACCCATCTTTCTTCTTCTTTAGGTTATCATAGACTTGTTTGTGGTCCTTTGGTAATAATGATTTTATGCTGCCTTCTATTTAAGTCTTCCTAATCATATAATGAATATTTTGACCGTAAAGATTGTGTTTTGTGTTTATATTTGAATCACAGT
>NW_007828353.1:0-791 GCF_000696425.1 Galeopterus variegatus
GCACATCTCAGCACTCACTATGAAAACTCACAACCAAAGGCTGCTGGGGCTGAAGGTGAGCCCCTGAGCACTATTAGGAGACAGATAATGCAGATGAAGCTCATCCTCTTTATTCTGACTTTCACCTTAGACTATTCTAAATGCTGTAAGCCTCAAAATACGTGCATAACCATTATTGATAGTGGAAAAATATTTCTTTTTAATTATTACAAAGTCTGTGGGCTTAGAACGAATGTATGTAAAAAAGAGGAGTGGAATGATAGAAGAAGCCATTCACACAAATCCAATGGCTATTTTGCACATGCCTAATATGTTATTTGAAGAAGAAGCAGTTTGCTAAAATGTCTTTTCTCATCCTTATCACAATACTTACTTTTTAGAGTAGTATTATTTTATGAATAGATGTGTAGTAATCTTTCCACCCTGCTGATTATCTACAACATTAAATGATTATGAGAATTTCAGGTGACAACATGAGAGGGAGCTGGTTGATAGAGTGGCTGTTGATGGCAACAGGAATAGATCAGCTGGCACATACAGGAAGATAGCCACCTTTCCCACCAAGATTAGTTCCATAAAAGCATCTATGAAAAGCACAAGTCACAGAAGAGTAAATATGGTAAGCATCTGACACTTAAATGGCCACGATGTGTTTACTATTCCTTCACTATTAAATGCAGTGCAGGATGCAGCTGGAAGCACAATGCTGCTGAGAAAGAGACTGATAATTTAATTCTCAGTTCTCCAGAGAAAAAATAATAGGTAGCAGAAGTGTCACTGCTGAGGATGGA
>NW_007828354.1:0-791 GCF_000696425.1 Galeopterus variegatus
TTAGGCACTTGCTGTGTTTAACAGTTGCTACTGCTTGTTTTTGATAAACACCCTGGGGATAGAGCTTTTCTTCCTGAGCAAACCCTGAGTCAGGTCAAATAAAGACAAGGCCTGAGAATGGGTCTTTTTCAGAGTCAGATACTGACAGTTTTCTGGGGATGGTGTGTTCTGGGGAGTTTCAGTGTGATCTGTTCCCTTCAGTGGCCGCTAGACTGATGGTTCTCACAGATACTGTGATTACAAGGCTGTTGGTTTCAATTCTACTGCATGTCTGGGGAGAGGGACATGGTTATAGGACAAGTTAAAGTGTCCCAAAGCTTGCTCTTCTTACTGAGATTCAATTGTTTTTCTTGCAAAAACGCTCTTCAAAGTGTTACAAGCCTTCTTTGCAACATGCTTGTTTGGTGTGGTTTTAATCCCAGGAACTTGGTGGAAAACCAGAAGTGCCAAGTAGCGAGGTGCTCCTAACATTTTTGGTATCACCTGCCTCAAGAGTGACTGCTCAAAGGTCTGGGTTAATTCTCAGAGTTCTAGAAAGTTGATTTTGACAATTTTTGCCAGTGTTCTTGTTGCTCTCATGGAGGAACAGGTTTTTAGAGGTCTTTACTCTGGCATTCCAGAAGTGCTCTTCCCCTTCTTTTTAATAGAAGTGATAGCACACTATGCTTAGTCTTGTGTACCTTACCATATCTTGGAGATTGCTCCATGTCAATATAAGAAGTATTTCTTCATTCTTTTTTAAAATGCCTGCATAGCATTCCTTCACTTGGCTGTACTTTATTTAACTGCTC
>NW_007828355.1:0-791 GCF_000696425.1 Galeopterus variegatus
TCTACACATATCGATAATTTTATTTTATTATTTTTAATGTCTATACCTCTTATTTCTTTTCATTATTTTATTAGCTAGTTTCCTGAATAGATATGAATAATAGTAATGATAATGGAGATTTTTTTTTTTTCCTTTTTGTCTTTTTTCGTGTCCAGCAATGGATCGCAACCCTCAGTGTTGTGCCCGTACCGGACCGGGACCGGCAACGGGATCGCAACCCTCGGTGTTGCACCCGCACCTCGCTCAGCCAGTGAGCGGCCGGTCTGTATGTGGGATCCGAACCCTCGGCGGGAGCGCCGCCGCGCTCTCAAGCGGCGCACTGTAGCAGTGCGCCACTGGGCCGGCCCGATAATGGAGATTTTTGATCATTGCTGATTTTGATGGAAATGTACCTAATTTTTTTTTTTCTAAAAGATGACCGGTAAGGGGGTCTTAACCCTTTACTTGGTGTTGTCAGCACCATGCTCACCCAGTGAGCCAACCGGCCATCCCTATATGGGATCCGAACCCGTGGCCTTGGTGTTATCAGCACCACACTCTCCCGAGTGAGCCACGGGCCGGCCCTGAAATGTACCTAGTTTTAATGTTAAGTTTGTAATATGCTGTTTATGCTTTACCACTGACACTTTGTTTTAAAAACCAGGAACAGACATTGGATTTTATCAAATGATCATTTATTCTTTCTCAAAATGATCCTGCATTTTTGGTCTTTTGATCCATTAATATGATGAAATTTATTTATTGTTCTCCTAGTGTTGAACCATCTGTACATGTTAAAAATAAGCCCTTAA
>NW_007828356.1:0-791 GCF_000696425.1 Galeopterus variegatus
CCACCACCACCCCAGTTGGAAAGAATCCTCCCTTCTTAGGGGTTCCAGTCATGCCCCTGGCACTCTCTGGCTCTTGCTCTCGGCACTGTCTCCCTAGTGCCAGGGCTATTTTCCTTAGTGTCTGACCACCTCTCTGAGCTATAAGCACCTTGGGGCCAGGACCAGGTTTTTAATGGTCCCTACCTCCCCTACATCTCGCTCTATTCTACTTTTAATTTGGTTAATTCAGGAGAATGAGTAAAGAAACGGGAACATCCATGCAGTGGGATACTACTCAGCCATGAAAAGTAATCAACTACCGCTACACAAAACAGCAAGGCTGAGCCTGGCAGACATAACAGTGAGAGACAGCAGCCAGACACAAAAGAGCACATGCTGTATGAGTCCATTGATGTGAAATTCTAGAAGAGATGAGGCCAATCAGTGGCGACAGAAAGGAGTTAACAGGGACTGGCTGGTTAGCTCAGTTGGTAGAACATAGTGCTGACGACACCAAGGTCAAGGGGTCAGATCCCTGGATCTGCCACCCAAAAAAAAAAAAAAAGAAAGAAATGAGTTAAGTGATCTCCTAGGGTGGGGGCAGTAACTCCAAAGGGGCAGGAGAGAACTTTCTGGGGGGATGGAAATGTTCTGTATCTTTATTGGGACCCGGTTACACATGTGTATACATCAGTCAAAACACATGACCAGTACATTTAAAAAGTATAAATTTTATTGAATGTAAAATATACTTCAATGAGATAGATTTCTTTTTTTTTTTTTTTTTTTTTTTTTTTTTTTTTTTTTTTTTT
>NW_007828357.1:0-791 GCF_000696425.1 Galeopterus variegatus
CCCATAGCAGAAATGGCTCAAGACTCCATAGTCATCCCATATTAACACATGCTCTTCAAGGTCAGTTGCTTTTGCAGACACCCTGGGACTTGGCTGAATGAAAAGGGGATATTTGCATACCAGGACAGCTCAGAGCAAATGAACTCTCTTCATCTTCCATGTCAGGCTGGAGGGAGGTATTCTTTAGACCTTGAGAGATGACCTTGGGCAAGCCACTTAGTATTTCCATTTGTAAAAAGAGAGCATTAGGCTTAATGACTTCTAGATACTAGGCAATGCTGTGTAGAGGAAGAAGCACAGAAGACAGGCAGCTGTGAGTTCAAACCCTCTATACTGCAGCTGGCTGGCCAACCTTGGACACACCATATCTCTGGGCCTCAGCTCTCCTGTCTGCCAATGGAAATGATAATGTCTACCCAGCCCAATCATAGCATTTAAGCAATACATATAAAATCCTTACCATTTTGTGGGTAGAATAGGAGCTCCATACATGTCTATTCTCGTCCTTGAAGGCCATATAACATAGGGTCAAGAGAGCAGGCTCTGAGGTAGACAGCATGGGTTTGAAAAAGGCTGTAGGAAAAATGCCACCTTCCCCCATATGGTTTTTGCCAGAATCAAATGAAATAATACATATGAAGCATTTAGAATATCCTTCAGCTGTCATATTCTGCAGCTGTACATAACATTACAAAGAGTTTTCCAGAATGTTCTCTGAGATTTTTCTCACTACTTTTGGTTCCACAAAGTTACCTGGGGTCAGTTAAATATCATGTTGCCATCATTTTCAC
>NW_007828358.1:0-791 GCF_000696425.1 Galeopterus variegatus
GGACTGAGAGTTTTAAAGCAGATTAAATAGTGTCTGGTACTTAGAATATTAAAATGTACACATTAGTGGTTAACTTGGTTAGATCAGTGTTTTAGAAGAAACGTTCTGATGGTATCAGAATAGAAGATGGAAGAAACTTGAGTCAGTGATGTTAGTTAGGGAAGTATTTCAGTGATTTAAGTCAGAGAGGAAGACTTGATCTAAGGTAGGGGCCATGAGTGTTGGAAGGAATTGTTGGGAGTATCTTACAGTCTTAGAAAGACATTTTAAAATATTTCTAGTCAATTCTATATTGGCAAACTAGGACTGGCATACTGACTCAAATTCAAAGGACATTTTCTTTAATCTCCATTTGCAGAGTGTCCTATTATATGGAAACACAACTGATTTTATATGACTCAGACATGTATCTGTTATTCAGAGCACATCTATATAACACAAACACTTAGTGATCAGACTTTCAGATATGAATGTAGTTTAAAGATTTGAGAGATTAATCTGAAAGTTTGGGATATTCATTAAAAAAATAAAACAACTGACATATTTTTCAGTCTATATATTTATTTAACAATCTGCCTATCTATCTACTATCTCACAAATATCTGCCCAATTTACTTTTTTTCACTATTCGTGAGTTTTTAAAAAATAAATAGATACACAGGTTAATAGTTATGCATGAAAATGAAGACTATACGGAGAACACCTAATATTACAGAGGAAATAGTTTACGAAACCCGAGTATTAAGTATATGAAAGCCTAATAAGTAACAATTTATATAAAGAATCACAAA
>NW_007828359.1:0-791 GCF_000696425.1 Galeopterus variegatus
AAATAAAGAAGCAATCCCATTTACAATTGTTGCCAAAAAAAATAATAATAAAATAAAATACCTAGTAATCAATTTAATGAAGGAGGTAAAAGAAATTAAAGAGGAAACAGAAAGGTGGAAAGACATTCCATTCTTCACAGAAATAGAAAAAAAAAAAAAAAAACAACAATTCTAACATTAATATGGAACACACAAAAAAAGACCTCAAATAGCCAAAGCAATACTGAGCAATAAAAATTAAAAATAAAAAACAAATACCCAACTTCAAATTATATTACAAAGCTATTGTAACCAAAACAGCATGCTACTGGCATAAAAACAGACACTCAGAGCAATGGGACAGAATAGAAAACCTTGGAATTATTCACGTCAGCAGTGAACTGACCTTTGAGAAAGGCAACAAGAACATACACTGGGGAAAAGACTGCCTCTTCAATAAATGGTGCTAGGAAAATGGGAGATCCATATGCAGAAAAATAAAAATAGACCTGCATTTCTTACCATATATCAAAATCAACTCAAAATGGGTTAAATACCTAAATATCAGACGCATAATCATAAAATTACCAAAAGAAAACCGGGAGAACACTCAAAAACTGGGCAAAGTCTTTTTGAATAAGACCCCAAAAGCACAAGTGACCAAAGAAAAAAAATGAATAAATGGGATTATATCAGACTGAGAAGCTTGTGCACAGCAAAGGTAACAATCAACAGAGTGGAAAGGCAACCAACAGAATGGGAGAAAATTTTTAAATTTGTTTGTAAAGGTTTTTCTAGAATATATAAGGAAT
>NW_007828360.1:0-791 GCF_000696425.1 Galeopterus variegatus
TGATAGGCTATCCCATCTCAAAGACATAGATTTACTGAGTGGTTTCTAAAGATGGGGTTGAGGAAATGGAAAGTGGGAAATAAAAAGCAAGAGAGAAGGGGACGTGAGCTTTGAGGGCTTTGTGCAAGGAACCAGGTACAAAGCCTCACCATGCTTCATCAAGTTTCTGTTCTCATCCTTGGTGTTATCTCAGGGCCCTGCAGGACTTTGATGTGCTATGGAGTGGAATCAACTCTTTGCAAAGTTTCATACAGCTTTTCAGGGCTCTGGCTGACTTGGCTGCTGCCCAGGGTCAGCTTCCAGACAATTGGCCTTGATCATTTCTCAAAACCCTGCAAGTCTCAAAGAAGCACTGTTGGTTTTGCAAAGTACTGATTAGCTTTTCAACTGCCTTTTTTTTCTATTCATCAAGACAAGAAGATAAGAGCATGGGAAGAGAGGAGAAAAAACTCCCTTTTGTAATCCCACCCCCTGCAGCCCTGGTGGTTTTAGGCCCCAACATGGCTTCAGTCCCACTCACTCCAATAGTGATGGGGGGGTATAAGGGGATGGCGGGGGCATAGAGGGATGATGGCACCTACAGTGGATGTTGGGGGACATAGTGGGATGGTGGGGGGCCAAGGGGATGGTGGAAACTAGAAAGGATTGTGGGAGGCATATGGGGACGGTGGGCAGTCTAGGATGTGATTGAGGTCACATGATTTGCAGATGTTAGACATCAGGACTTTTTGACTAATGTTATCTGTTTGCCACAATCAAGTCAAAACTTATGTTTGTTTCTAAGATCAACT
>NW_007828361.1:0-791 GCF_000696425.1 Galeopterus variegatus
CCACACTGAGATATCATCTCACCCCAGTTAGACTGGCTCTTATCAAAAAGACAGAGAATAACAAATGCTGGCAAGGATGTGGAGAAAAGGAAACTCTCCTTTGGTTGGTTAGACTGTAAATTAGTGCAGTTGTTATGGAAAACAGTATGGAGGTTCCTCAAACAACTACAGATAGAACTGCCATACAATCCAGCTATTCCACTACTGGGCATATACCCAAAGGAATGGAAATCATCATGTCGAAGGGACACCTGTACTCTCGTGTTTATTGCGGCTGTATTTACAGTAGTCAAGAGTTGGAACCAAACTAAATGTTCATTGATGGATGACTGGATAAGGAAAATGTGGTGTATATACTCAATGGAATACTACTCAGACATAAAAAAAGAACGAAATTCTGCCATTTGCAGCAACATGAATGAGCTGGGAGAAAATTACTTTGTGAAATAAGCCAGGCACAGAAAGGGAAATATCACATGTATTCACTCATAAGTGGGAACAGAAAGAAAGAAAGAAACAATCACAATAATACATTCAATTAAAAAAAAAAGAAAAAGACAAAAGAACTGTGGTAATTAGAGGTGGGAAAGGGAGAGGGAGAAGCGGATTAGTGAGAAATTGGTTAAGGGTCACAAAGATTGATTAGGTTTTGTACACATGAGGATACCAATTATCCTGATTTGATCACCACATTTAGTACACATGTATTGATATCCAAACCTGTACCCTAAAAATACATATAATCATTATGTTTCAATAAAAAAGACTCATTTATTAAGATAAAAAATTTA
>NW_007828362.1:0-791 GCF_000696425.1 Galeopterus variegatus
AGATTGCTTTACCAGGTTCCTCAGCATTCCTTCATCTAACCAAGTTGACATCTAGAATTCACCTTCACAATAAATTTCTTATTTTCACATAATTTTATGTTTACAGGAAAGTTGCAAAGATAGTACAAAGAGTTTTTGTAAACTCCTCACTGAGTTTCGCCTGTTGTTAATATTTTATATTTCCATGATACATTTGACAAAACTAAGGAGCTGATATTAGTGCATGACTATTAACTAAACTCCAGATTTATTTTTCCAATAATTCTTTAGGATTCTCCAGATGTATAATCATATTATTATATCACTTGGGACAAAAAGGAGTTGTGTCTCCTTCTTTTTTTCTAATTGCTTTTTCTTATCTAATTGCATTGGTTAATATTCCAACACAATGTTAAATAGTGGAAAAAGTGAGCCTCCCTATTACTGACTTTAACTTAAGGCCTTCCCCATTAAGTAAGATGCTGGCTCTTGGACTGATACATATACAATATATAAATAATATATATATAATCATCTTTACAAAGTTTTGGTTAAATTCTTTTTATTGTTTTTTAAATGAATATTAAATTTAGTCAAAAAATTTTTATTTTTTTGAACTCTGGAGATAATTATAGGCTTTCCTCCTTAGCAGTTTTTATATAATGGATTGAATTAATGAATTTCTGAATACTGAACCACCCTAGCACACACTGAATAAACTTCACATGGTCATAATATATAATGTGCTGTTGAATTCTGTTTGTGGACACTTTATTAAAAATATTTGCAATAATATATATATATATATATTT
>NW_007828363.1:0-791 GCF_000696425.1 Galeopterus variegatus
CCACAAATGCTTAATCAATTATTTTTCTCTCTATATATATTTTTTTAATTTATAGCCTAGCACTTTGGAAATTTTGGAAAACATTGTCTGTGAAATTGAAAAGAATGTATATTGTTGAATATCAAGTTTAATGTGTATGTATATATGTGTAATCTAGGTCGTTTGTTAATTACATTTATATTGTCTGTCTATTTACTATTTTTTCTACTGGCTCTCAGTTACTCAGAAAAGTCTCCTAAACCCTGCAACATTATTTAGGGGTTTGTCTACTTCTCTTTATTTTTCAGACTCTGCTTTATGCATTTTATGACTGTATTACTAGGTGTATAAAAATTAAGAAATGTTATATAATACTGATGAAGTTTTTGTTTTTTATAACATTTCTAAACATTGAAAAGTTAATTGTGCATTTTGGGGAAAAGAAAAGAAGAAAAGAACAAAACATCTGTAATTTATCTTTTAAAGTATCCTAATAAGTACGTGTGTGTATAAACACACAAATAAGCATACATTTTTACATGGCTGAGATTGTAAAATATGTATCATGCTTTTTTACACAGGAGAAATATGTATCTATTTAAACTTGGAAAACCATGAAGATTTTTGACAACTGTTAAAAGATACACTACACTAACTTAATCAGGAAAAAAATGTTATCTTTCCTTTCATGGGGACAAAAAATATCTTAGAAAACAAAAATGCAAACATGCCTCTGGACAAAGATATTGTCAGAGTTATAATGAAAAGACTGCATTCCTTTAATGCTCAATTTAAAATGAGACATAAAGAAC
>NW_007828364.1:0-791 GCF_000696425.1 Galeopterus variegatus
ACTTATCTGAAATATGACTTACTGGGCATTCTGTTAATACTACATATAAATATTCAAAATACTTTTTCAAAAGTAGAAAAACAATAATCCCCTAAAAGTACAGACCAGTAGAATTTCCCATATTGAGGACCTTAGCTTTTTCAATAAGCTTCAGAATGTGAAGTTTGTTGAATCTAAAATGCAGAAATCAGAAGCAGACACCAAATTGAATGTTTAAGCACCACAGACTTTAAAATAGACTTTTAAAATTCATTTTAAGTCACATTATTTCTAATATCACAAACTGAAAGCATCCTTTGGCTGTTAGAATTTTTTATATTTTCAATATGAGTGTGTGTGCATTTGCACACATTGTCATTAATGAAGGAATTCTCTAGCCAATTTTAAAGAAAAAAAGGTGGATGGTCCCAAATTAGGCATATAAAGCCAGTAGAGTTCACGACACTTGGACTGGACATGTCTTGGAGGCCTGAGACTTAGAATCAGTTCAGCTGCAGAAAAACCACCTTTTGAGTGCACATTATTCGTGAAGAACAGCACAAAGCTGAAACATTTTACAGCTTTCTACTCTGGGAAATAATTGACAGAGAGTTTTAAAAAGTAAAACTTCAGTTCAGTTAGCTTGGAGCTGAACTAGCTTACTTGAAAAACCTGTTGCTATGCAGGCTTACTTGAAAAATCTGTTGCTATGCATGTATATCTGCCTCTCCTTTGTAAAGACTGCTCCAGTCATTATTTGCTATTCAAATCCAAGCTTCACACTCTAATCGAATTTTATGTTCTCTAAATCC
>NW_007828365.1:0-791 GCF_000696425.1 Galeopterus variegatus
ATTAATATAAATAAAATAGAATAGATATATTTATATATACACATTTAAATAAATTCTATAAAATTAAAATTTTTAGATAAGATTTTATTTTAAAAAGCAGCATGTGGTAAATCCTCTGATAAAAATTCTGTTGTGACAAATATTCACTTATTAACTTATTTTTTCTTTGCAATCGTAAGTTTGAATATTGTTTCTTCTTGTGTGAGGTAACTTGGGTACTTGGTATTTTCTCATATGGACCTGGATTACTTGTTGCTGATCAACAATTAGAGAAATTGACTTGGATTAAAAGACACAATCCTCTTCCTTCAGTACAGCATTCTGCATCTCTCCCTCTTCCCAAACTAACCTCAACAACTGAGTAAGACATAGTTTGGGAGGTCAAAAAAGCACAGAAATAATTAGATTGTTACTTTCTCCCATTATCCTTTATTTTGTTGTTGTTGGTTCTATTTAGAAAGAAATAAAAGCATACATTGTCTCACAAATGTCTAACAATGTCTCTTTCTTTGTAATTTATATATAAAACTTATTCCAAATTAAGTGACGTTTTAACAATTTTGTGTCTCCCTCCTCCAATGACATGGTTTGGACTGTATTTTCAGAAAAAAAGAAAAAGGAAAATGTTTGGGGTTAAGTGTAACCACATTCAAATTAATGAATCCCTATATTGCTCTTAAGTTTCATTTCCTCTGTGTATATTGAGCCTGTTTACATTTAATCATCCTGATAACACCACAGTAAGTTGATCAAATGCACGATCAATTTACAAGAACTTTTTCAAGTCTTAA
>NW_007828366.1:0-791 GCF_000696425.1 Galeopterus variegatus
GGGAAGGACTGAATGGTACAATGGTGTTCAGAAAAAGGAACTGAGGCTATCTGCCCAACCCCCATCCTGAAGGGTGGACACAGCAGTTATTGACCACAGTCAGGATCTTAAATGAGAGATCCCACAAGGGTGAGCCCTCTCCAGTGGAGGCTCAGTTGCATAGAGCTGCAGCACTTGTTCCTGCAATCACTCTTTCCAGGATGGTAAGCTGGCACATATTCTGCCAGAGGGAAGAGAACTCCCTCTATTGGTGCCAATAGTCTTTTTGTCTTTTTGCCCATAGTATTGTGGCTGCAGGCACCAGAGCCAACTGGACACATACATATGTCTGTGTGGCCAATGTGTTGTCTTGCTGAATATGCACTGAGTTTCCTACCAGTGTGGCTGCAGGATTCCTGTGGAAAATCACCCAGATGATGACTACTAACTGGACATGTCTATGGGTGGGGTTTTCATGGTTAATAGTGGAAAGAATAGAGCTAAGGGGACAAGCCTCAAGGTGTATAGAACATACAATAAGTATGGAAGTTTTGTGAATGAGTTAGTTATCCTTACTAAAGGAACATCATGGAAGATTCTGAACAAGTAGATTGTATGGCTAGAGACCCTGAAGGGGTGGAGCATGAGGAAAATGGAGTTAGTTCAGTCAGGCCCTCTCGCCTCATGTCTGGCTGGGTATGATTCAGCACATCTGTTGTAAAGAAGTTTCTAAGAGTAGTGTTAGTACACGTGTGCTCCCATGTACCCGTTGGCTCATTGCCATTATTATGTACTTTCAGTATAAAAGGCAG
>NW_007828367.1:0-791 GCF_000696425.1 Galeopterus variegatus
CACTATACAAGACAGACACCACTCAAGGACATGGACCCCACAGCACTGCGTCCCTGCCCTGAGGACTGCACAGCGCTGTACAGGACAGACACCACTCAAGGACGTGGAGCCCACAGCACTGCATCCCTGCCCTGGGGACTGCACAGCACTATACAAGACAGACACCACTCAAGGACATGGACCCCACAGCACTGCGTCCCTGCCCTGGGGACTGCACAGCGCTGTACAGGACAGACACCACTCAAGGACGTGGAGCCCACAGCACTGCGTCCCTGTCCTCGGGGCTCCACAGTGCTGTACAGGACAGACACCACTAACCTGTCACCAGTCCAGAAACCGCAGTCACTTTTGGACCTGCCCTCCCTGGACCTCCCATACTCACTACAAAGATGAATAAAACATGGTCCCTGCCTTTGAGGAGCCACAGTCTTGATTTGGAAACAGGCACGGATCTCCGTGTTCCACGATGCTGGGTTCTACAAAGGAAGCGGGAGTCGGAGGGAGCGCTGGGCCGCCGTGACTGTGAGCAGCCAGATGGAGGTTCCAGGAGGAGGTAGAAACTCGACTGCGGCTTGAAAGATGGGCGGGAGGCCGAGGACCCAGGCAGAGGGAACAGCGCATGCACGTGTGGATCCAGAAGACTCGAGGAACAGCCGAGTAATGCCGGGAGGGGGGTCGTGGCCGCAGCAGGGCGAGCGGGGCAGTGGGGGGTGGGCGCGCACTGCGGGGAGCAGGCTGGGGGTGGGTGCTCGCAAGTCAAGAAGCTGGAAGTCGTTTCTCAGACAACGGGG
>NW_007828368.1:0-791 GCF_000696425.1 Galeopterus variegatus
CTGCGTACTCATCTGTAGAAAGCAGAAACTGCCGTCTAACAGTGTGGTTGTGATGATCTCAGAAACTACAGGGAAAACTCTCTTCTCAACACCTGTAGTAGATAAAATACTAAAAAAAATGGCATTATTTTTGCAGTTTTCATTTCGAAACAGATTACAAGTATTATCTCACCACCTCTATTGGATTGTGACTAATATTACCATTATTTTGAAGACTAAAAACATGCATATATAAAATAACTATGAAGTTAGATTTTCAACCAATTTTAAATATCTAATAAGTTGGAGGAAAAACAAAGGTTGTTCATAAACTTTAAACTGTATACTACCTCAATTTAGTCTGAAAACTTATGTACACCATTTTATGCAGGCAAAGATTTTTTTCTGTATCATTTAATGCCCAAGTACCGAGAAATCCTGAGTTTCTGTTTATTACAGGGGCTACTCCACTCCTGTCTGAGGCTCCCCCAAATTTGATATCAAATTCACAGCTCTGGCTGCCTGTTCCCAGACAAAAAATAAAGAACCCAAAAGTCAAATGTTGGTGAAAAGGGAACTCAGCTTTTATTCAGGAATGCACATGACATGAGGAGAGATGTCAGGCTACCTCGTTTCTCTGGTACACCTGAAGGAGAGTGGCCAGGCTAAAGCCCTCTCAAAGACTCAGGTCTACTGAAGGTTTTTAAAGAGCAGGGTGAAAGAATAGAATATGGGAAATGAAAAGCAGGAGGGAAGGGCATGTAGCAGAGAGGGCTTCATGCAAGGTCTCAGGTTCAGGTCTTCCCAAGACT
>NW_007828369.1:0-791 GCF_000696425.1 Galeopterus variegatus
CTCAGGGTCTGAGGGCCAGAAAACCTGGAACTCTGATGTCCAAGGGCAGAAGAAGATGAATATCCCAGCTCTAGAAGAGAGAACACATTTATACTTTCTTTACCTTTTTTTTTCCCATCTGCACCCACAAAGGAGTGGATGATGCCTATCAACATTGGTGAGGGCGGGTCTTCTTTACTCAGTCTACTGGCTCAAAGGCTAATCTCTTCCAGAAACACCTTCATGGATACCTCTGGAAGTAATATTTTAACAACTATCTGGGTATTCCTTAACCCAGTCAAGTTGACACAGAAAGAAGGAAAGGAAAGAAATAAATGAGGGGAGGAAAAAAAAAAGAAAGAAAGAAAGAAAAGAAAGAAGGAAAGGAAGGAAAGAAAGGAAGGAAGGAGTGAAGAAGGACAGAAAGGAAGAAAAAGGAAATTGGTTGTTTATTGTTGTAAGAAAAGTTTGGTGTGGTAAGACATAATTAGACTTTTGGTCATTAATCTTCCAGTAACTGTGTGACCTTGGGCAAATAATTGCATGTCCTTGGGTCTCCATTTTCTCATCAATAAAATCAGGGGTTTGGACCAGAACCTTTTAAAAGTCTTTCTCAACTCTACAATGTTACAATGTTGACTGTGTTGTTCAGAAAACAGCAAAGCATAGTATTAGGAAAAAGTCACCTACTTATTATTTAATTTTAATGAATACATTCTGTTATGGGAAACTGTTTTCAGCTAGACTGAGGTGAGAGAAAAAAGTCCTACCACTTAATACTTTCCACTTTCCTGCTAAGATGTAGGGGGGGG
>NW_007828370.1:0-791 GCF_000696425.1 Galeopterus variegatus
TGAAACAGACGCAAATCTCCCAAACTCATTCTATGAAGCAAACATCATACTGATACCAAAATCAGATAAAGATACAACCAAAAAAGAAAACTACAGGTTGATATCCTTGATGAATGTAGATGAAAAATCCTCACTGAAATACTAGCAAAAAGAATACAGCAACACATAAGTAAAATTATTCACCATGGTCAATTGGGATTCATCCCACGGATGCAAGGTTGGTTCAATGTACGCAAATCAATAAATGTGATACACCACATTAATAAAATCAAACACAAGGACCATATGGTCATCTCTATAGATGCTGAAAAAGCATTTGATAAACTTCAACATTCATTCATGACAAAGACCCTCTATAAGTTAGGTATAGATGGAAATTATCTCAACATAATTAAAGCCATATATGATAAACCCACTGCCAATATCATCCTAAATGGGGAAAAGCTGAAAGCTATCCCTTTAAGAACAGGAACTAGACAAGGATGCCCACTTTCACTACTCCTATTCAACACAGTGTTGGAAGTACTAGCCAAAACAATTAGAGAAGAGAAGGAAATAAAGGGCATCCAGATAGGAAAAGATAAAGTCAAACTTTCCGTTTGCAGATGACATGATTCTATATATCAAACAGCCTAAAACCTCTACAAAAAACTCTTAGAGTTGATAAATGATTTCAGCAAGGTTGCAGGATACAAAATCAACACACAAAAGTCAGTAGCATATCTATTCACCAATAGTGAACACACAGAAAGAGAAATCAAGAAAGCCTGCCCATTTACAATAGCCACCAA
>NW_007828371.1:0-791 GCF_000696425.1 Galeopterus variegatus
ATGGGACTCCCTCAAGCAAAATAACCTCCACATAATTGACATACCTGAAGGAGAAGAAAAAGGAAGAGATGTTGAAAGCATATTCAAGGAAATAGTAGCTGAAAATTTCCCAAGTATGGAGAACAATGACAGTACCCAGGTACAGGAAGCTCAGAGGTTGCCAATCAAATTCAATCCAAGGAAGAATATCCCAAGGCATATCATAATCAAATTATCAAAAATTGAAGACAAAGAAATGATGCTGAAAGAAGCAAGAGAAAAGAAACACATAACATTCAATGTAGTCCCAATACGTCTCTGAGAGGATTTCTCAGTAGAAACCCTACAAGGCCAGAAGAGAATGGGAATATACATTCAGAGTGCTGAAGAAAAAAGACTGTCAAGAATTCTGTATCCAGCAAAACTAACCTTCAAATATGAAGGAGAAATAAAGTTTTTCCTAGACAAACAAAAGCTAAGGGAATTCACCAACACTAGACCTGCATTATAAGAAATGCTAAAGGGATTCTTCAGTATGAAAGACAACAACACTAAGGAGTAGCATTTGAAGGTACATAGCAAATTAGTAAAGTACGTTCACAGACAACCTCAGAATACTCCAATATAAGAGGGGTGAATAAATCGCTTACATTCTTAGTATGAAGACAAAAGGACAAACCTAACAAGGCAACAACAAATATAACAACTGTATACGAGATAGGCAGCATTAAAAGATATAACTTATAACAACAAAATGTCAAAAAGTGGGCAGAAATGATGCCAAAGTGGAGAGTTGGCTTTAGTTTTTTTTT
>NW_007828372.1:0-791 GCF_000696425.1 Galeopterus variegatus
GCGGGAACCGGTCTGTATGTGGGATCCGAACCCTCCGCGGGAGCGCTGCTGCGCTTCCCAACGGTGCACTGTAGCAGTGCGCCACCGGCCGGCCCGTGATTTCCTTTTTAAATGTTCCTTCCTTCCTTTCTCCCTCTCTTGCCTTTTCTCTCTTTCCCTCCTAAGACTAGCCGGGCTGGGGGCGGGCTGGGGGGTGGTTCAGAAGGGTAAGACGGGTTGACCCATCCGCCTGTTCACACCGGTAAGGGGACCCCCCTTTACTGCACACAGGTATTGATATTCGACTCTGTGCCCCACAGATACGTCCAATCAACTGTTACGACAAAATAAGTAAATAAGGGGCCCCCTTGTTGAGCTGGATACTGCAGCCTCCGCGCTCTGGGTGTGGAGACGTTTCTGCTCCTCAGCCTGTCCCTGCTGGATTCTGACCTCGGCTTTTCGCTTCCACTTTTGGATGCTGTTTCGTGCCCACAGCTTGCCCCCTTCGGCTGGTTAAGCTTCCCCTCTCCCCTTGCTCTCGCCTGACCACCGGCTCCGCTGTCTTGGCCATCTCTTCCCTCTGTTGGGCTCCTGGCTTCCTCTCCCTGACCACACAGGAGCCCCGGTTCCCCGGCGTCCTAGTTCTCTCTGCTCCATATTCTCTTTGACAGGGGGTCACTGGGATGTTGATTGCACTCGGAGTGTCTCATGTCCATCCAACAGTGTGACAGCCTCCCATAGTAAAACAGAGCAAACCCCAAGGTTTGTAAACTGTAGAGTGCTGTACAGGGGATACCAAGTTACTCGTTTCT
>NW_007828373.1:0-791 GCF_000696425.1 Galeopterus variegatus
CTAAAATGAAAAGGATTAGATACTAATTACTGGAAGAAATAGAAAAGATGCATCATCATCAGTTGCTGGTATCCTTTAACTATATCGTCTTTTTCTCAATTGTCTTAGCTTTAACTATACTGTCTTTTTTTTCTTGGTTCAAATCCATATATATTTATAACATAGTTAAAATTATGCTTTTGTGTACCATAAGAATTTTCTAATGACTTGTAAATAAATATCGGTATTTTTCTCAATGCCTTTTTGAAAGCTAATTGATGTATATTAGCTTAACTTTTACATATTAAGTCTTAAATAAATTTTAGTTATTATTGTGACTGTCTCATCCTTTCCTGTTTTCTCTAGGATATTATCATATTAATTAGGTTACTTATTTTCATTTTAGTGCTAAAATCAACAAAATCTTCTTTCTCCTAATAAATGCCTTATTGTTTCTTTAATGAAAATGAGAACAAAATGAGAGAAAGAATTTTACTTCTGCACATTAAGGATTAATTGCTACAAAACCTACCATTTGGTCACAAGCAACTGGAGAAAACAGATCAACTGGACAACAGGAAATGCATGGCTATAATTCCTGACAAGAAGGAAACAATGAACTGAGCTCTATTATTTTACCAGGTTATCTCCCAGCTTCATTTTCCAAGTTATAGCTCAGGGCTGGAAATCACAACTGCTTGGAGAACTTGCTGAATTCAGGAGACAGAAGTCAGAGTTTGGAGAGGCTGTCACAGCAGTCTTGACATGAGGTCTGGAGAGGACGGAGCTACATAGAGAGAAATAAGAAAGAT
>NW_007828374.1:0-791 GCF_000696425.1 Galeopterus variegatus
CCTCGGCGGGAGTGCCGCCGCGCTCCCAAGCAGCGCACTCTCCAGTGCGCCACCGGGCCGGGCCGGCCCCAGGAAAATTATTTTCTGTGTGATATGGAGTACTCCTGCAATCAGTGTCATTTCACTTCCATTCAATGAGTTTTAAAGAATTTCAGCTGTCCTCATGTCTTCTCTATTACTGTCATCTTCAAAAACCTGATCTATCTTAACTCATTTTAATTGATTTGATTCGTTACTAAAACAGGACTTAGAAGAATAGTGTGGATATATCTATAATTGAGCTACCCTTTATTTGAAGAAATGTTTATTTTCACTTTGGGGTTTTTAGACACCTAAGAGGAAACTCTAAGAAGATAAGATGGCACATGAAGCATATGGACAGATTAGGACAAATGAAAGAAATGTAAAATCACCAGGGGAAACAGCTGTATTTTAACATCCTCTATCATGAAATTGTGTGATAGATGCTCTCATTCACCAAACCAGTGTGCTGCTCCATGCACAGCGGGCACTCAATAAAGGCTGTTGACAGACTGGAAACAAACTTCAAAACTCTGGAATTCATTTAGCATGTCAAATTAAGAATTTATCTCTAGATACTATATTTGTTTCTAGTTAAGATTTAATGCTATTCAGGTATTCAAAAAATCATAGTCATAACAACTCCTTAAGAAAATATTTCTTCACACAAATGAATTTTTATCTGGCCTTATTTTATTTTATTGTGTCACAGAGTTGTAGACTAAAAGGGAGTTATTCTGTAGCTGACTATTTTACGTAGTGGTCAATGG
>NW_007828375.1:0-791 GCF_000696425.1 Galeopterus variegatus
GGTTCTGTGCTGAACTCTGACACTGAGCTACTCTATGGCTGTGAACAGTCACACTGAGTGATTTCTCACTTCATCCAGCAATTCAGTGGGCCCATGTTTCCAAACACTATTGCTTCATCCAGCCCTGGAGAAGGCAAAGATTCATCATTGTCAGGGTGTTCCCTTCCCAGGTCCTTGGTTTTTTAAAATAAGCAGGCAAATTAGGTTCATAGAGGAATCATCTCTAGAGCTTCACCAGGGATTCATTTTCCTGTATTGTGGAATGGGGAGTGACTGCTAACGGGTACAGTGTTTCCTTATGGGGTGATGAACATATTCTAATATTGATTATGGTGAAGATTGTGAAACTCTGTGTATATGTTAAAAACTATTGAATTGTATACTTTAAATGGGTGAATACCAGAATATATTAATTATATCTCAATAAAACTGTTATTGTTATCTGTTTTTAAGAAAAAGGCCTTAGAGATCATAATCTGGCTTTCTTCCATGTCTCAGCTCATCCTCTTGTCTGTCAACTTTTACCTTCAGAAATTTGTGCCTTTTGGGACAAGGAATGTTTCTCCCAAAATAAAAGAATAAAATCATTCCCACAAGATATTTAAGGCAAGAGTACATAGTGGTCTTACTGTTTCTGCAACTGACAGGCTAGAAAATTATAATTTCCTTTTCGATAAAACATTAGTTCCACTTTTCTGGACACATATGAGATATGATTTGAGGGGGACTAAGAGGGACCATTCATGCCAAATAGCTACATATACCCAAGAAAGACAGTTATTCAATCTTTG
>NW_007828376.1:0-791 GCF_000696425.1 Galeopterus variegatus
TGTGATAATTAATGATGTTCAGCATTTTTTCATGTTCCTATGGCCATTTGTATGTCTTCTTTAGAGAAATGTCTGTTCAGAACCTTTGCCCATTTTTAATTAGGTTATTTGTTTTTATTGCTGTTGAGTTTTTGAAGTTCTTTATACATTCTGTTAATTAGCCTTTTGTCTAATGTGTAGTTTGCAAACACTTTCTCCCATTCTGTAGGTTGTCCCTTCACGTTGTTGACAGTGTCCCTTGCTGTTCAGAAACATTTTAGTTTGACGTAGTTTCATTTACATATTTTTGCTTTAGTTGCCTGTGCCTTTGTAGTCTCACTCAAATTGCTGCCCACTCCCAATTCAAGTAGTGTTTCCTCTGCATTTTTTTCTAGCAGTTTCATAGTTTCAGGTCTTAAATTTAGATCCTTGATCCTTATTGAGTTGATTTTTTATGTACGATGACAGATAGGGGTCTAATTTCAATCTTCCGCATGTTGATACACAGTTTTCCCAGCACTGTTTGTTGAATAGTCTGTCCTTTTCCCATTATATATTTTTGGACCTTTGTCTAAAATGAGTTGGTTGTAAATGTGAGTTTATTTCTATGTTCTCTATTCTACTCCATTGGCTATTTGTCTGTTTTTATGCTAATACCATGCTGTTTTGATTACTATATCTTCATAGCATATTTTGAAGTCAGGAAGTGTGATGCTTCCAACTTTGTTCTTCTTGTTTAAGATTGCTTTACTTATATGGGGTCTTTTGTGTTTGTACACAATTTTGAGGTTATTTTTTCTACTTCTGTGAAG
>NW_007828377.1:0-791 GCF_000696425.1 Galeopterus variegatus
TTTTATAAACAATTTGCAGATAAAATCAAATATTCACGAAACCAGATGTGGTGTGAAGGGTGAAGGTAGCTTGTTTGAAAATTTTAGTGTAGAAAAATGTATCATAAGTATGAAAAACAGAAAACAGGACACGATAAAGGATAAAGTAGTTAGAAAGTTATATAAGATAACAAGGGCAATAATACAGGCTAAAGAAAATGATGAAAAATGAAAAAAAATGATGTAAAACTATATAAAGAGCAAATAAAATGGAAGATTGAATTTTATATTATTATTGCAAAAAGCCACATGAATAATAGAATGTAAGTTTAGATTGTTTCTCTGTTTCCTTTTTTAATAAATCTAAAACTATCAGATGTAATGCTATACAACCCATCTGAGGTGAAGGGAATCTAAAACTATCAGATGTAATGCTATACAACCCATCTGAGGTGAAGGGTAAATGATAATCTTAGTAAATGGAAAGAGATAACCATTTTGAAATATATCACATATAATAATATGTCAGAGCTATTTTTTCTCTTTCCCCCCATTTCCTCTGGTTCAGCAGAGTCATGTTCAACTGAATCCACTTTTTCCTTCCTTCTTACTTACTTTTCTGGTACACAGGAAGCACCAAATAAAGGTTTCTTCAGTGAATGGTGAGATTGCATTCTCTATCGGGATTCACCTTTCTGTTTCAAACAGATCTACCAGCAGTGCACAAAATAGCGTGATTATCATTACATTAGTGGGTTTGTCTTATTATGCATTTTATGTGAATGTGTGCTGGGAGACCAAGTGATGGATGT
>NW_007828378.1:0-791 GCF_000696425.1 Galeopterus variegatus
ACATACAGACTGGTTCCCGCTCACTGGCTGAGCGAGGTGCGGGGGCAACGCCGAGGGTTGCAACGCCGAGGGTTGCGATCCCGTTGCCGGTCCCGGTCCAGTATGGACGCGACACTGAGGGTTGCGATCCGTTGCCGGACACGGAAAAAGACAAAAAAAAAAAAAAAAAAAAAAATTGGATTTGTAGTCAAGAACCTTCCCACAAAGAAAACTACAAGTCAAATGGCTTCATGGTGAATTCCCCTAAATATTTAAGGAAGAATAATGCGAATTCCACTTAAGCTCTTTCAGAAAATAGAAGAGAAGGGAATACTTCAGAACTCAGTCTATGAAGCCAGCATTATTCTAAGACCAAGACAAATATATTACAGGAAAAGAAATCCATTGGCCAGTATCTCTCTTAGGAACATATGCAGAAATTCTTAATAAAATATTAGAAAATGTGATAAACCATCAAAAAAAAGACTAGGAAATGATAAATTAACAGAATGAATCCAACAATATAATAAAAGGTAAATACGTCATGACTAATGTAATGTCAAAAAATGTAAGTTGTATTAACATTCTAAAATCAATGTTGTTGGGTCCGCCGCTGGCGGCCAACCCATACAGCCCTAGCCTCGTTCCTTCTGGTGAGCAAGCGAACGGCCCGGATTCCTCTTTCCCTCTTGTCCCCTTTGGAAGGAGACAGGGGAAGAGAGCCGTGAAGAGAGGTGAGCACACCGCCGGTCCCCCAGCCCAGTTAAAGGACACTCAGACGCGGCGGGGGTTCTGTCAAGCAGCAGTTCCAT
>NW_007828379.1:0-791 GCF_000696425.1 Galeopterus variegatus
CAGCTCCCATTCTGAAGCTATCCAGGAGTCCACCCAAAGTCACCTTATTACAACAAAAGATTCTCGCGTCACCCAGGAAAGTCCAAGTGATTTAGGAGCTCTGTGTCAGGAATGGAGGGTCAAAGATCAAACATTAGAATAAAAGATTATCCTAGTAACCTTATCTACGAGGGTTTTAGGAACTGTGTGTCAAGAAACAGGATGAAGACCAAATATATATTCCACAATATTACACACCATGAGTGTGAACTAAGGTCCATATCTCACCAGGGTTTGTCTCATACATAATAGCTCCACACTGTATACGAGATGAAGTTCAAGCTTCTTAGCATGGCAGAGGGACTGTATGACTGGCTCCAGGTCTCATTTCCTGTCTCATCCCCCACGAGACTGTGCCTTGTCCTCTGTATTAATGCATTTCTGCTGCTTATAACATAATAACCTGAAGCTACGTGATTTATAAAGTAAACAAAATTTATTGCTTACAGTTCAGAGGCTGGGAAGTCTGAAGTTCAGGGAACACATACGGTGAAGGTCTTCTTTGGTGGTGGCTTTACAGCAATGCTGGGGTCTCACATGGCAGAAAATGGCAGAAAATCTTATAATGAATTAGCATGCTCTCCTTTTAATGCCCTTAGAACCATTATTAGTCCATTAACTAGGCATTGTCCTACAATCTAATCACCTCTTCAAGGCTCCACCTTCAACAACCATAATAGGATTTCCTGCTCTCTCAATGCTGTCACAGTGGGGGCCAAGTTTCCAGTATCTGGAACTTTGGAGGACACAAT
>NW_007828380.1:0-791 GCF_000696425.1 Galeopterus variegatus
ATTTACAATTACAAAATGTAATTTTTAAAAACAGATACTATATGGAAAACTATACAGAAAAGACAATATTTAGGATGACAATTACTTGCAGGAAGCAGGTGAAGTACAATTGGGGAATGGCATAGGTGGTTTCAACTACATTTTTTAGAATACATTTCTTAAACTGGGTGGTAGATTCATAATATCTATTGTTCTTTTCTTGTTTCAACTGTACATATAACTCTTTTTATACTTTTTAATGTATAATTTATTTCATAATTATTTTTTATTATTAAAAAAGCAGTTTAGATTATTTTTATGTACAGTGTTGATTGAAATTATTTTTTGTTCTTAAAAAAAGCAGAGCACCATATCTTTGGTATTATTACAATCATGTTCAGCATGCCTCATGTTCAGGAGTCTACATATATGGAGGAGCGGGATGCTATAAATAACAAATGAAAAAGCTGCAGAGATTTAAGTTGGAAGACAATATTAAAGGTCCCTGAGTTTCAAATGCCATGATAAAGAGTTTTTACACTGTGCCAAAGCAATAGCTGTATATTCTATCAAAGAATAATAAACGTTAGACAAGCAAGTGGTTGACTACATTATTTTGTGTTTTAGGAAGGTAATTGGCAAAGTACTAGTGCTGTGTATTGCTGTCCCCCTAAAACTTAGTCCCCACGGTGACAGTGTAAAGAGGGTGGGGAATCCTATTATGGTAATTGAAAGATGGGGACTTGAAGAGGTGATTGAACTGTAGGACCATGCAGTAGTGAATGGATTAATAATGGTGATCAGGTGTCGTT
>NW_007828381.1:0-791 GCF_000696425.1 Galeopterus variegatus
TTTCTACAAACTTTTCAAAGCACCCTTGTATAAAGTAACCCTGAAATACTAAAAAAAAAAATATCCAATTTGCAATGTTTAAAAAGCATATAACATGAAAGAAACTTTTTTCTACCTTAAAAAGGGAAATAGACTTTATTCGTAAGGACTAAGTTCTACTTTAGGGGAATCTTTTATATTTTAGCAAGGTAGAACCTCAAATTTTTAAGTCATTAGGGAGTAAAGAAATTCTCGGATAAAGAATAATAACTTCCATTATAACTTTTTTAATGGGTAAAGGCATATTATCACATTTTAGGAGAAGATTCTATTTTTGTTTTATTATTTTGTTTTCATCTTACCTTGCAATTGTTTCTTGCCGGCTAGATCTCATATATTATCCAACATGCTACTCGCCCTTGTAACTTAAATAGTTAAACTCAAGGTTCCTTCCAGTTGATTAGAACTGTTAAATGATACTGACATTTGAACTTTTGATCTGTAATCTATTTGCTACCACTAACTCTACCATCTACATGCAAATCATTCTCCATAATTTCAACTGGGGAAATGGAGCAGACTTAATGACATCCTAGACCCTCCGGCAAGGCACCTCTGTCAGCACCATAGCTCTTTACCATAAGCTGTCATCAAAATTACTGCCACTGTAGTTATTCAACAAATGATTTTGAGTGCCCTGCATGTTGCAAACACTGTACTTGTGTTACAGGGGTTCAAAAATGACTACAATAGAATCTTTAACTCTCTAGTGACTAACCCTGAAACAGAGATTGCATCATTTATTTCCATAT
>NW_007828382.1:0-791 GCF_000696425.1 Galeopterus variegatus
TTTGAGCAGACGCCCTTGCAGGTAGTGCTGGCACACGGCTGAGCGATTTGCTCAGTGTCAGAGCTCTCACTGCGTCACTGTATCCTTCTCGGCTACAGAAATTGACAAACGTCCGGATTATGAAGGAGAACATGAGGACAGGCAACTTGCCAGCAAACATGAAGAAGGCGAGGGTCATCCAGATCATCCCATGTAAGGCAGTCCTGGGGAACGGACCTTAACCCGTGGCGTTGGGGCTGGGCAGGGTTGGTACCGGGTGGCTTCAGTTACTGAGGATCGACTGATCACTGACCTCTGTAAACCAGGGTCAAAGTCAGGGTGCCCCCTGGACCATCTTGGGTGCTGTGCCAAGTGTCAGGAAGAGAAGACCCCCCTGAGAAGCACCAGGTGACCCAGACTGTCCTGTGTGCTTCTCAGGTGGGCAGCTTGGAACATGAGCTTAGAGGCAGGGAGGGCAGCTGGAGCTGTCTGGCCAGGGAGGTTTTGTAGAAGCCGAGAGGTTTGCTTCGGGAGTGACTTGGTTCCTCCTTATTCCGCATCTCATTCAATGCTCCACCAAGCCTGGGTGGGCAGGGGCAGCCGGTGACAAGGCTGAGACCCTGCGGGGAACAAGGAGCCAGGTCACGCCTTTCCCTTTGGCCTTGGGTAAGGCAAGAAGCAGGCCTGGGGTGGAGTCAAGATACAGGCCTGCTACTTTGTCGAGGGTGAGGGGGGCATGGCCTGGCAGGGCCACGGAGGAGCAGAGGCAGAGGACAGCAAGGAGTCAGGGGCCCATGTGACAGGGGCGGGGG
>NW_007828383.1:0-791 GCF_000696425.1 Galeopterus variegatus
CTAGAATATCACCTAGCATTGGTATCTCAGTGTGACATTTTTTTTCCTGATAATCCTGTAAAATAGGTCTCTACCGCTACCAACCTGTAATTCGTTCTTAGTGCCACTACATAGATCTTCCTAAAGTAGAAACTCGATCTTCTCTTCCCCCTGCTCTACAAATCTTTGATGCTAATCCTTTTCAGTATAAGATCTATAATATGAAGGTACTTCAAAAAGCTTGTGAAAAAATGAAATTGAGATAATGCAACTCTTCCCATCAACTTTTTGAAGTACCCTCATACGTTGAAGGACAATATTTTGATGAAGGCAGTGTAGAGTACTTTGGTGGTTTTCAAACAGCAGTGTGTGAAATTTGCCTGGCGTACTTGTTAAACATGTCATACTCCCAGAGATTTGATTTGGTGAGTCAGGAGTTCTACACTTGAAATGAGCATACTAAGTGATTCTAATAATAATTCTTGGAGATCACTTTAAGAAGCACTGCTGTGTGATTAAGAGCATAAACTAGGAATCAGTTGTCACATTACTTCTCATAAAATGGGAAAAACATATCTCAAGCACATAAGGATTGAGCTTTGGAAAAAATTCAGCACAGTGCCTGCCACACAACAAACACTCAAATGGTACCTGATACTGTTATAACTGTTAGATTGCTCCAGGGACCAATTTGATATGCTGTATATCTTTTGCCCTGTCTCTATTGCAATCCTTTACACTTAGTTGGTGATGAGTGAATAAATGTTAAGTCTAAGAAGCTACTCTGTATGACCATAATGGGCACAGGACCT
>NW_007828384.1:0-791 GCF_000696425.1 Galeopterus variegatus
CTGAACTTCTTCTAGCATACTATTTGTGACTCTGAAGAGAAAGTATGCTAGTAAGTAGATGGGGTCCTAATTCTGCAATTTATTAGCTATGTGGAAGTACTGGTAGGACAGTCTGGGTTATGTTGCAGTAACAGAGACCCCCAAAATCACAGTGGACTCACTCTCACTATAAGCCTAATCATGGGTCAGCCACCACTCTATTTCACATTGCCAAGTCATCAAGGCAAAGGGGAAAGAGACATAGAAAACCACACACTGACTCTGGAAGTTTCTTCCTGGGATTATCACATGTCACCCCTACCCACCTTTCTAATAGCTACTGCTGAGTTCATTAGGGCAGGGTACACAATCTTTATGCAGAAAGAAAGTTGCGATACAGTGTTTGGCAAAGTAATTCACTCTACCAAATAAGTGATCTTGGGGGAAAACATATTCCATGTGTGTCTCAGTTTCCTCGTCTATAAAATGATGATAATGCAATGACAATAGTAATTACTTCATAGGGTTATGTGGATTAATAGAGATAATGCATGTGAAACACTTAGCATGGTACCCAGAGTGTAATGATTACTTAGTAAATGTTAGTTTAAAAAATAAAAAAATAAAAGAACCTTAGTTTCTGCATCTGTCAAATAAGTGATAGACTAACTAGTTTCTGCATCTGTCAAATAAGTGATAGACTAACTGATATCCACAATACCTGGGGCTTCAGCTGGGTGGTTAGAGAAATGAGAGGGGACTGGGACAGTTGTGGGCATGTGCCTGGGGTCTTAGTTCTTCTCCATGTGGAG
>NW_007828385.1:0-791 GCF_000696425.1 Galeopterus variegatus
CTTAGGGTAGATAGCATAGGTTTGTCCCCATTAGTTTATCCCTTATCTTCCCCCTCACCCCACCCCTCCCAGCCTCTGGTAACCATTATTCTCTAATTTTTTTTTTATTTTAAACACACAAAGATTAATATCCTTATTACAAAGAGAACTCTTAAAAATGAATTAGAAAATCTAAGCTGGAATTTGGTGAAGGACATGAGCAAGTAAGTCACACACTCAAAGAAATATGTGTAGTTAATAAATATCTTCTATGATCTGGTTGTAGGCAGAGGCTGGGTGGTGCTTTCCTGGCCCCAGTCTCCCAGGACCCCCCAGGCATCAGGCTGGGTTCTGTCACTGGCCTGGATCCATATTGATTCTTTATCTTTCATTTTCATTTTGTTTTTAAGTACTTTTTAACCTTATTTTTCTTCCTTCAGCTTTTCATACATTATTTTTCCCAGTTTTCCCTACCTTGTTCATGTCTTTGGCTGGTTTCTCTTCCTCTGCCCTCCCCCATTGTCAGGGTTTCTCGGGGTTCTGTCCTCGGGCCTCTTCTTACACTGTGCCTGCTTCCTGAATGATCCCTTCCTGCAACCCAGCCCCAGTAAACCACCCCCTGGACTCCACTGACCTGTACCTTACATCATGGTGCCGTACACATGCTGTTCTTTCTGCCCAGCACACACTTTTATCTTTTGTACCTGTCTGTTGTGTACATAATGAATTAGAGAAATGAAAACTGTCACAGAGCATGGCTTTTTAGAGGGCAGATAATACTCTTGCTTATTATCACCCAGCTGCATAACCTT
>NW_007828386.1:0-791 GCF_000696425.1 Galeopterus variegatus
CATTAATTCATTCATGAGGGATCCACCCCCGTTACTCAAACAGCTTCCAACACTGTCACATTTAGCTATTTTCAGCTTTCTAGTGCATATCTAATCAGGTGTATATTTAGAGAAATACAAGGAGTTCAGCTGCCTTGTTTTCAATCCCAAGTCAGAGACCATCTCTAAATTCTGACAATGTCACTAGACTTGAAGATCAATTAAGAAAAGGATTTTGGTTATCTTGGGCATTACTTAAACATCTGTACCCAGGACACTGTTTGTCTAGGGACTGATAGGCTATTCATTAATATTATTGAATGGATGAATGGATGGATGGATGCATGGATGGATGCATGGATAAAGTGGTTAAATCAGAAAGAATGCAGGTGGGTGCTGTGTACTTAGATGTACACATATTTCTACTGCAATCATGGCCATAATTTTCCCAAATTCTATTTTTTTATATCAGTCTCTCACCCTGACCCCATCTAATATTTTATTATTTATCACATCACATTTTAGTTTGCTAAACTTTATTATTACCACAATTTCTAATTTTTCCATGTGTTATTTTAACTCTGTGCAACAAGGAGAAAACCACAATTCAATTCATATTTGTATACTGAATACTAGTAGAAAATAAGAATTAAATTGTTAATTATTAAATGGATTGATGAATACCCTTAGTATAGAAAGTATATTAGGCAGTGATGGCCATATCCAGAAATAAAAGACTCCTGTAATCTTTGGTCACATTGGACCAAAGATGGTTAAGATAAAAGTAAATGTTTTTAGTGATTATTTGACTC
>NW_007828387.1:0-791 GCF_000696425.1 Galeopterus variegatus
TTTGTGTACTTTGAGGCTCTGTTGTTAAGTACATACACATTTAGAATTGTTATGTATTCTTCAAGAACTGACCCTTTTATAATTATATAATGTCTCTCTTTATCCCTGATCATTTTCCTACTTTGATACTAACAAAGCCACTCCAGCTGTCTTTTAATTAGCATTTGCATGGTATAACCTTTTCCAATGTTTTACTTTTAATACCCCTATATCATAATATTTAAAGTGGGCTCTTTATACAAAGCATATAGCTCGGTCTTTTAAAAAATCAATCTGTCAAAAAATAAAATAAAAAAAATTAAAAAAATAAGGGCCGGCCCGGTGGCGCACTGCTACAGTGCGCCGCTTGGGAGTGCGGCGGCGCTCCCGCCGAGGGTTCGGATCCCACATACAGACCGGCTGCTCACTGGCTGAGCGAGGTGCGGGCGCAACACCGAGGGTTGCGATCCTGTTGCCGGTCCCGGTCCGGTATGGGCACAACACTGAGGGTTGCGATCCGTTGCTGGTCAAGAAAAAAAAAAAAAAATCAATCTGTCAATCTCTGCTTTTTAATTAGTTTTTATACCATTTATCTTTTCTTTTTTAAAAAATATTTTAATTTATTTTATTTTGTCAATATACAATGTGGTTGATTATTGTGGCCAATTACCGAAACCTCCCTCCCACTTTAAATTTAATGTTTTTATTGATATGTTTAGATTGAGCTCTACCATTTTATTTTATTTTTTTATGTTTGTATCCTCTGAGTTTTGTTCCTCTATTTCCCTTTTCTGCCTTCTTTTGGATTGTTT
>NW_007828388.1:0-791 GCF_000696425.1 Galeopterus variegatus
CATAAAGTATGGTGTGAATATACTAAACAAACATATTTCAATAAAAGGGAGTTGAAAATTTAGAATTTAATACCTGTTGTTTTAACTGTTGAGGTATCTGATGTCCCATCTGCTATCAAGACAAGCTTTAGTCTTTCTCCCTTGGGAATGTGCTTTTATTTTTATTTTATCTATCTTTAAAATTCAATTTTATGTATATTAATTTTTGTGGGGTACTGTGTGTTGTTGCAGTACATGCATATCCTGCACAATGATTCACTTAGGGTAGATAGCATAGTTTTATCCCCATCCCAAATCTCCCCCCTCCCAGCCTCTGGTAACCATTATTGTACTCTCTGCATTGTTTTTTGTTTTTTGTTTTTAACAAACAAAGATTAACATCCTTATTGCAAAAAGAACTCTTAAAAATGAATTAGACCTAAGAAGAAATTTGGTGAAAGACATGAGCAGATAAGTCCCTCCCCCCAAAGAAGTGCAGGTAGTTGGTAAGTACATTCTAGGATCTGGTTGCGGGTAAGGGTGGGGCTGGCCTGCCCTTCTCTCTCAGGACCCCCTGGGCGTCGGGCTGGCTCCATTGCTGGCCTGGCTGTCAGAAGAAATTTTTTAAAGTTTCATCTGACTTTTCATAAGGACTGCTGTGGCTGTTGAGTAGAGAATGGGCTGCAAGAAAGCAAGAGTGGCAGAGGGGACCCATAAGGAGAAGACTACAATAATCCAGAGGAAAAAAGAGGGTGTCTTGGGCCGGCCTGTGGCTCACTCGGGAGAGTGCGGTGCTGATAACACCAAGGCCA
>NW_007828389.1:0-791 GCF_000696425.1 Galeopterus variegatus
GAGAGAGGTGGCAATAGAGAAGGGAGTTAGGATGAGCTGTTAAGTTTGCACAACATTTACATGATACTGAATAAAATCCCCAATGTCAGGCAAAGCTATTTTACCCTACACCAGTGGAATGGGGAACTCACCGAAGCACAGACTTCATCTGTCTTGTTCACTGAGGTACCCCCAGCTCCTGGCACATTGCAATCACTCAATAAATATTTGCAAAGGAATGAATAAGTGAGCCAATGACACTAGCTCTTGGAAACTCATCATTGGGAATTACCAGGTCATGGTATGATCTACCCTTCTTGGTCAACACACCAGCAAAGAATCCTTTGGTTCACTGATCTCCCTACTACCTTCCACCATGATTTTGCACTACACGCTATGACAAAATGCCCTTACATGCAGCCCCACCAGCTGTCTCTGCCCATGATTTAAACCATGCTGAAATTCCACCTGTTCACTAATGTCTTTCTGGACAGGTGAGAGGAGATGCCCTGCTTCCACCACCTTGCACAGTTTGGAATGAAACTTACTTAGTAGCTACTTAGAGCCAGAAATCATGAGCTATATTAAGATAAAGAAGATAAAGATAAGGGAGGGGTGCACCACAAATATTCGATCAGCCCTTCCTATGTTCCATATAACATTTTGAAAATTTTACATATGATTATTTATACTTTACTGATGAGGAGGAGAAAGCTCACCCAATTACATGTGAGTCTTTTAGAAATATAATATTAAATAAAACAAGATTAAAAATTTTTAATTTCCCAAAGCTAAAAACTGGTAGATAGTGG
>NW_007828390.1:0-791 GCF_000696425.1 Galeopterus variegatus
TACCACATTTGTTGAACACACAGAACACTGAACAGAACCAGTGCGTATCTCCTTGTCCTAGTCCTAAGGTTACTCATGGATCAAATGATTCTAGTGTTTTCTCTACACCTCCAAGTCTGACAAGCATTGATTGTCCCTTATTTTCTAGTGTCTGTTAAAATTTTTTTTTCAATTTGAAAAATGTGGGCCGGCCCGGTGGCGCACTGCGCTAGTGCGCCGCTTGGGAAGCGCGGCGGCGCTCCTGCCAAGGGTTCGGATCCCACATACAGACCGGTTCCCGCTCACTGGCTGAGCGAGGCGCGGGAGCAACACCGAGGGTTGCGATCCCGTTGCCGGTCCCGGTCCAGTACGGGGGCAACACTGAGGGTTGCAATCCGTTGCCGGACACGGAAAAAAGACAAAAAAAAAAAGAAAAAAGAAAGAAAAATGTACCCTAATTTGAAAATGAATGAGTTTTTGCAAAAGAAATAATATTTGTCACCTTTTAAAGAGTCTTGTTTATCCTAGGCTGAGAAACCAGTGGCCAGAGGCAGAGGTTTGGAGGGAGAAGGGTGGAAATGAGCTGGCTGGATGTCCCCTCTCTGGACTAAGGGCATCTTTGGGTCCACTGGGGTCTGACTATGACACAGGTGTGGGCTTTGGAGCCACATATCTAGAGACACATCTGCCAAAGAATCTGTGGGATAAGAAGGGCTCATGTAGCCTGGTGATGAGTTGCACAGAGATAGGGAAAAAAAAATTAAGCTAGAAAGCTGCCCCAGTTGACAGCCCTATTTATACCTTCACCACAC
>NW_007828391.1:0-791 GCF_000696425.1 Galeopterus variegatus
GCGATTGTTTTTTTTTTTTTTTGACTGGTAAGGGGATCGCAACCCTCGGCATGGTGTTGTCTGCACCATGTTCAGCCAGTGAGCACACCGGCCATCCCTATATAGGATCCAATCCCGTGGCCTTGATGCTACCAGCACCGCACTCTCCCGAGTGAACCATGGGGCCAGCCCAGGATTAAGTTTTAATGAGTTTTGAGGGGACATTCAATTCACTGTACCATCTTTTGGGAAGTCTCTCACAAATAGAGGAAGTTAGAAAGCACTACTATAGGGTTTCCAGAGGCAGAAGCAACGTTCTAATTTAATCAGTGTATTGTTTTCCAATTGTCTCCAGTCGTCTGTGAATGTGTTACTAGCAAAACTAACTTTACTAATTGTATATTTTAATATTTTGAGGGATCTATTTAATAATGAATCAAAATCATTCTATGGCCATCTTAACTCTTCGGGTTTTCTACTGTCCACACAGTAGAACTATGTGAAATATGGCTGTAATCATTAATTTAATTTAATTATTTTTTGGTATCATCACTTTTAAAACCCATATTATTACATAGAACTTTTTTTGCTGGCAATTTGGGGGAAGAAATATTTACTCTCAGGAAACACCCCAGATCGAAAATTTTAATATTATGTGTTGGGGGGGGGCAGGGAGTGGTAGTGAGTGAGGACGAGTTGACTACATTTCTTGAACATTAAACTTTAATTTCATCTGGCATTCCTGAGAAAGTCAAATGACTCTCTTGTTTGGAAATAACAATAAAGTAATATTTTGAAATATGTCCCTACCT
>NW_007828392.1:0-791 GCF_000696425.1 Galeopterus variegatus
GAGGAAGTGAGGCCTTCCGCCAGTAGCTGTGGGAATTAGACTGGAAGTCAAGTTGTCATATATCTGCAGCCGCAGCTGGCATCTTGATGGCACCATGTGAAAGACTCTGAGCCAGAGTTCCTAGCTTGGCCACTCCTGAATTCTTGACCCACAGAAACAGAGTTGTTTTATACCTCTGTGCTCTGAGGTAATTTGTTACTCAGCAAAGATACATAATTTCTTGTTATTCTAATTCTTTCATTCAGTCTTCACTTATTAGCTGGAATACTTTTATAAAGAGAATCTTTCCTTTAACAATTATTTGATTACCCTATGGTACTGTTGGTATAGGAAATGATACTTATTCTTTCACTTATTCTTTCAGTGCATGTGTATATGAGGGTACTTCAATAAGTTCATGGAAAAATGAATTTAAAGATGATACGTACATGTGTGTAGATGGGTGGATAGATACATTACAAAGTTTAAAGCATTTTTCTTATATTTTTATATGTTGTCCTGATCATCGTTTGTTCCCTGTGTCTAATACTCCACTAAGATTACTTGACCTTTCCTTTTTGTTGGAAACTTGACTTGTTTCGACTGTTACTGCTAATAGCCTATCAATTAAAAATATTTTTGCCTAAGGGTTTTTTTGACTTTAAGGTTATTTCCTTAGGTCAGAGTTCTAAAAATTGTTGAATCCAAAGTTATGTTCAATTTTCCTAAATTACATTCCAGAAAGAAAATCCAGTTTCTCCTGGCACCAGCAATATCACTGTGGCTTTTTTGCTTTATCTCTTGTTAGAGCT
>NW_007828393.1:0-791 GCF_000696425.1 Galeopterus variegatus
GACATCCACTCCCTTGATGGGCCTTCATAGAGCCACTTGACCACCCCTCACTCCACACCCAGGCTCACTGGTTTCCAGCCCAAAAGCTCATCAGGCAGTGTACCACCCCCTGGGAGAGAGAACTTCAGAGCTGCACACCCACACGTGGCAGCACAATTTGCAGTAGCCAAGATATGGAATCAAGTTAAGTGCCCAACAATAGATGAATGGATAAAAAAATGTGGTATGTACACACAATGGAATACTATTTGGCCTTAAAAAGTGAAATCCTGTCATTTGCAGCACCATGGATGGACTTGGAGGACATTATGTTAAGTGAAGTAAGTCAGGCACAGAAAGACAAATACCACATGACCTCACTCACCTGTGAAATCTAAGGGGGGAAAGGTTTATATTGTAGAGGCTGAGAATAGAACGGTGATTACCAGAGACTGGGGAGGGAAGGATGCGGGGAAGGAAAAGAGGGAGAGGCCAATGGGTACAAAATTACAATTAGACAGGAGGAATAAGTTCTGATGTTCTCCTGCACAATAGGGTGACTATGGTTAACAGTTAAGTTTTTTGTATGTTATATAATAGCTAGAGGAGAGGCTTTTGAACATTTTCACCACAAAGAAATGATAAGTGCATGAGGTGATTGATACATTAACTACCCTGGCCCGATTGTTATACAACATAATGTGTATCAAAATACCAGACTGTATCCTATAATTATGATGTGTAAGTTAAAATTAAGAAAAAGAAAGAGGATAGGAGGGAAAGAAGCTGGGGGGGGGGGGGCGGGGAATTGA
>NW_007828394.1:0-791 GCF_000696425.1 Galeopterus variegatus
CCCGTGGCTCACTCGGGAGTGCAGCGCTGGGAGTGCAGTGGCGCTCCTGCCACGGGTTCGGATCCTATATAGGGATGGCCAGTGTGCTCACTGGCTGAGCATGGTGCGGGCAACACCAAGCCAAAGGTTGCAATCCCCTTACCCGTCACAAAAAAAAAAGAAAAAGAAAATATTTACTAAGTACCTACAATATGCCAGGCACTGTTCTAAGTGCTAGAGACATAGCAATAAAAAAAGTACACAAAAATCTCTCCCTTTATGAAGCTTACCTTCAAGAGGTGAAGGTAGATGGACAATAAACAATACATAAAACTCTGCACATGATATCAAATTTTGGTAAATGCAATGGAAAAATATTTAGCAGAAAATGAACACAGGAAAGTTGAGTGGTGATGCAGATGTTGTACTGTTAAATGGGGTGACTAAAGAAGGCTTCAACAAGGTACTATTTAAGCATCTAAAAGAGATAAGGGCAGTAGCCTGTGGACATTTGGAGGAATACAGTTCTAGGTAGTAGAAACAGCAAATGTAAAGGCCCTAGGATAAGAGTGGGCTCAGGGTGTTTGAGACACAGCAAGGAGGTCAGGATGACAAGTACAGAGATAAAGGGAGAGCAGTAAGCTAAGAGGTCTGAGGGTTAAGGGAGCATAACATAGAGATCAGGATGTTCTTCCTCTCTCCACTACTAACTAAGTGGTTACTGCAAAACACTCATGTTCCTAGTTCCTATATAAGGAACATTTTCAGTTCCAAAGAAAACAAGTTTTTCCACATCAAATAAGAAAAAAAAA
>NW_007828395.1:0-791 GCF_000696425.1 Galeopterus variegatus
TCGCAACCCTTGGTGTGGTGTCACCCACACCGCGCTCAGCCAGTGAGTGCACCGGCCATCCTTATATAGGACCTGAACCCGCGACGGGAGCACCGCCACGCTCCCAAGCGCAGCACTCACCCGAGTGTGCCACGGGGCCAGCCCCACCTCATGTTTTTCTGCTGCTTAAAATCTTCCAACAACTTTCCATTGCATTGTCTTTAAGATAAACTTTAAATTCATTAGCTTGGCATATGTAGGTATTTGAGGATCAGATTTCCTCTTCACTCTCCATTCCTTACACCAAAATCCTCAACACCATTATTATCTCTCTATCTACGGGTTCCAAGCACGTCATTCTCTTTCATGACTCCCTGCCTTTGTACATGCTGTTTTCTTTATCTGTAATGCCCTTCCCTGCTGTACCTACTGATGCCCTGACAGTTGAAACCACAATCACTCATAAAAGTTGATAACGTATCTGCAAACTTCTCCAACTTACATTCCAAAAAAATTGCATAGGGGCTCTCCTTTGTGCTTCTCCTGGTTGTACTGATGCTACACTGAGTTGTAATCGTCAATTTTCTTATTTCTTCTCTCTACCACAAGTTGAGTTACTTGAGGTTGAGGACAGTTGGATTTGTTGTTGATGTTTCATATTTACAACTTTAGTACATCACACAGAGATTGAGACATGGTAGAGTTTCATTAATCATATGTTAAATAAGGGGCCGGCCTGTGGCTCACTCCAGAGAGTGCGGTGCTGATAACACCAAGGCCACGGGTTCGGATCCCGTATAGAGATGGCCGGT
>NW_007828396.1:0-791 GCF_000696425.1 Galeopterus variegatus
ATTTTGTTTATTTTGTCAAAGAAACAACTTTTGATTTTATTGACTCCCTCTATTGTCTTCTATTCTTCATTCATTTCTGTACTAATTTTATTATTTCATTTATTTTATTTGCTTCAAATTTGAATTTTCTCTTCTAGTTTCTTAAGGTGAAAGTAGCTTAGGCTATTGAATTGAGATATTTCTTCTTTTTTAATATGAGTGCTTACAGTTATAAATTTCCCTATAACTACTGCTTTCTCTGTATAATAAATTTTGGTATGTTATGTTTTCAATTCCATTATTTTCAAAGTATTTTCTACTTTACATTTTAATTTCTTCTTTGATCTATTGATTATTTAAAAGTGTTTTGTTTAATTTTCACATATTTGTGAATCAACCAGTTTTCCTTCTGTTATTGATTTTTAATTTTATTCTATTTGGTCATAGAACACACTTTGTATGATATAAATTTTCTAAATGTTCTGAGACTTGTTTTATAACCTAATAGATGATCTACCTTAGAGAATGTTTATGTTCACTTGAGAAGAATGAAGAATGTATATTCTGCTGTTGTTGGGTGGACTATTCTATCAATGTCTGGTTTTGTTGTGCAAATCTTATATTGCCTTGATGATTTTCTATCTAGTTGTTCTATACATTACTGAAAGGGGGGTATGAAGTCTCCAACTATTATTGTTGAATTGTCTACTCTTCCCTTCAGTTGTCAGTTCTTGTCAACAGAATTTGTATCTTGATGCTCTATTGTTAAGTACCTATAAGTTTATAATTATTATATTTCATGATGGATTGAT
>NW_007828397.1:0-791 GCF_000696425.1 Galeopterus variegatus
AAATTAATTCTGATGGCAATACATCTTGCTTGCTTGTAAAACTAGAATAAATGAAATATAGGATATAATATTCAGTAGTTTGCATTTAGATATCCAAATGTACAAATGTATTTTCCATTACTAAAATTATATTCTGTGACCTATAATATTTTTAGTATAAACGGCTCACTTTATTATAAATTATAGCATTAAATTGAGGTGAACACAGTAAAATACTAGCTAATATCCCTCAAGTAAGATTCCCTTATTATTCAAAAAGTGACCAAAAATTTCTGGTTAAATATAAACTGTAAAATGTTTAAAGGAAATTAGTTGAACTCAATTAAAACATAATTATTTAAAGTTAGAGAAATAATGCATACTTACAATAGGTATAAATGTATATGTCAGAGTTATAAAATATCTACACTGTCTTACAAGTTAATAATTTGGGAATGGCTGAATTTGGATTATGTATCTCATGTTTTACAGTCATTAATCAAGTATGTATCATGTGCTAGACATTACAAATTCTAAATATACAAAAATAAGCAAGAAAAAAATCTCTGTAGTCCAGAATTTATCATTTACCAATAAATATACAGCTATAAAATACTATGAGGATAGTTACAATATTGATTTATGTTTATTTTAGAGACAGAAATAAAAGAAATCAACTCTGTGGGGAGAAAAGCAGAAATTCAGAGAGAAGAGATGTAAAAAAGGTCCTGATAATAGGCATAATCAGACAAATATTGTAAGTAATATCTTGTTTAATTTAATGATATTTAATTCAACCAGCAACTAACAAT
>NW_007828398.1:0-791 GCF_000696425.1 Galeopterus variegatus
GTGTGGCCTCCTTTCACCCTAGCAATTGCTATAGCAAGTGGAGCGGTTGCAGCCCAACAGTTATCTTACTACATTTTTCTATTTGTTTCACCTTTCCTTCTTTTGTATTGAGTAGTATTTCTTCTCTTTCTCCTCATCTATTAGTTCAGCTGCATTTTATGATTTTTGAGTAGTTATTAGCAAGTATATTGCGTTTGAATTCTTGAAGGATAATTTTTCTGGCTATGGAATTTTTGGTTGCTCATTATTTCTTTCAATACTGTGAAGACGTAAGCTCATTGTCTTCTGGCTTCTGTCATCTCTGTTGGAAAGTCATGTACTAGTCACATTGTTGCTCCTTTGATGGTAGTATTATTTGTCTCTTTTAAATTTTTTTCTGTTTTTTGCTTTCCTCAGCTTTATTATTATGTTCCTGGGTATGGGTTTATTCATATTTATTCTGTTGGTATTTATAAGTCTTTTACATTCATGTATGTCTTTCTGACCAAGTCTATTTCTTGGACATATTCTTCCTCTAGACTAGAAATATGGAGATGTACGCTATGTTGTGGTGGATGTTTTTCTTTATTAGTATCTGGAGAATGCTCTTATTCTTCTTAGTGGCTGGCTGTACACTATTCAGGTGCACAAGTGTTACCATAATTTGTCTGACTGGCTTCCTATTGCTGCATATTTATACGCAATACTGCACCTCTATTTCTTTGAATATATTTCTCCTGTGCCTTTCCCTTTTTTTACTTCTCCTTGATAACTCATGCCCATCTTTTATGACTAAGCTTAAATACAAAGCC
>NW_007828399.1:0-791 GCF_000696425.1 Galeopterus variegatus
AGACCTACTTAGCAATTTTTTCCCTCTCCAGTAGTGCTTTGTATGTCTGGATTTTTTTTTTTTTTTATCTTTTCTTACCTTAAAATCATAGAAGTGTTTTTCTAGAAATGTACTGTTTTGACTTTCCTGTTTAGGGCTGCAATCCACTGGAAGTTACAGTTGTCCCTCAATATTCATCTTCCACAGATACCAAAATCCGTGGATGCTCAACTCTCTGATATAAAATGGCATAGTGTTCGTATATAACCTACGCACATCCTCCCGTATACTTGAAATCATCCCTAGATTACTTGCAATACCTGACATAATGTAAATACTTGTTATCCTGTATTGTTTAGGGTATAATGAGAAGGAAAAAAGTATGTACATTTTTTTTTGTCCTTTTTGAGACCGGCCACACCACACTCAGCCAGTGAGCACTGTGAGCACACAGGTCATCCCTATATAGGATCCAAACCTGCGGCAGAAGCGCTGCTGCGCTCCCAGTGCCGTACTCTCCCGAGTGTGCCGCAGGCTCGGCCCAAAAAGTATGTACATTTGCAGTGCAGTCACAACCACCCATTTATTTTTCAAACATTTTTGATCTGCAGTTGGTTGAATCCGCAGATGTGGAACCCGCACACACTGAGTTCCCAGATATTTAGCCGACTGTTTTTTTACAAACGGTGTGAGAAAGGGGTCAGGTGTCATTTTACTCAATATTACATCCAATTGTCCAGGACCATTTATTAAAAGATCACACTTCCCCTACTTCTCTGTGCTGTCTTGGCCAAAATCAAGTGTGTGTGTGG
>NW_007828400.1:0-791 GCF_000696425.1 Galeopterus variegatus
TTGATAAACCTGAGAATTAAGTGAAAAGGTTAGATTCCATGGAAAGCCTGTGGGGAAAAAAGTCAAAGTTGGGATTATCACAACACATTTCTTCAATGATAAATAATGCGCACTTCTAGGCATGTTTTATGTATTAATATCCCTGCCATAGTGATCTAAAGCAGGAGCTGCCCACTTAGAAACAACAGACCTAAATACGAGTATATAATGATTCAAGGGAATATTTGCAAGTCTTGAGTTCACAGCTCCTGAGCTTTAACAAGGCCAGGCAAGTGGGTGTCCTCCCAAGATATGTTTTAACTTCTGTAACCCAGTCAACAACTCTGTATAGACCTATCTAAAGTCTTCACCCCAAGCCTGTGCTGGCGTGAAACTAATTTCTTAAAGCATTTCCTTTGTATCTCAAAAATAAGGCACAATATGGAAAATTTAAGGAAGATGAGGTTGATGAAAATGTAATTTTGACAAGAATAATCTTTGATAAGTAAAAATGTGTAAAATAATTAAAATATTTTATGTGAGGTTACTTCAAAAAGTTTGTGAAAAAACGGAATTAAAAGAATACAAATCTTGCCATGAACTTATTGAAGATCCCTCATATAGAAAGGCACCTAGAGGTTTGGAGTTTTTTCTCCCTTAAATAGAAAGGGAATAGAAAAACAAAATAATCGCTTGAGGTTTTTATTACTTCCAAAATGCACCTACTGAGAAACTGGTAATGTTTGCAGTAATTATTGAGTATGAATACTGTGGTCAAATTACCAAAAGTTCCACATTAGCTTTATTTTACA
>NW_007828401.1:0-791 GCF_000696425.1 Galeopterus variegatus
TTTTTTTCTATATATTTCATCTGTTTCTCTAGATTATATTTTTGGTAATTTCTTCAGATTGTCTTTCAGTTTACTACTACTCTCTTCAGCTCTCATTGGTATTGCATCCGTCCATTGTGTTTTAATTCAACATACGTATTTTTTCATTATGGGAAGTCTGTTTCATTCTGTTCTAAATTTTCTTGTTCCCTGCTGATATTCTTAAGCTCCTTTTTTTGTTTTTTTGTCAAGTGATACCAATACCTAAAGTGTTTGATCTGTTTTCTGTTCTTATGGTGCCTTGTTTCCAAGTATATACAGTACTTTGAATGTGAACTGATCATTTTCCATGGAACTTGTTCTGTGGGATTTCCTAGAGTCCTAAGTTCAGATTTATTTCCTCCAGAAAAGATATATCTGTATCTGCTAGTCTTGCTCTACCAATCTGAAACCATTTAAATGAAAATTTCTTGTAATTTTTTGGATCACTTAGGCAGTTAATATGTATTTGGATTAGAGGCCAGATTGAAGGCTGGCTTGTCGTTATAAACTTCAGATGAGATTTTTATTTATTTCCTTCACCAAGTACCAGGGTCAAGACAAGCAAGTTTCTTTGCTGTCTCCTGATTTGTAAGATTTATTTCTCTTTCTCCCTTTAGTGCTGGTTCTTTTATTAGAGTCCCCATCTTGGGTTTTCTTTCATAGCATTCATACCCCTTACAGACATCAAAACAAAGGCCAGGTTTTTCATGGTTTGCAGATATCCACAGGGCAAGAGAAAAGCTGACTGTGGTACTTGCTAACATCTTAGG
>NW_007828402.1:0-791 GCF_000696425.1 Galeopterus variegatus
AATTAGAAATGGATACAAATGCAAAGAGGATCCACTTCTCAAGGCAGCTTAATCAAGGGTCAGGTCACACATCTGGGCAAGCAGAACTGAGAGTTAACCAATCTGCTTTACAAATCTGTATTTAGTTATTTCTTTCCCTGAAAAATATATACCAATTATTGTTGGATGATAGTACTATCTTGTTCTATGTAAGGCAAAAAATATATAATCTTGTCTTTTTCCCCTACAAAATCATAAGCTCTCCAAAGTCAGGGACTGTAAAGAATAGAAACTAATAAATTGTTAAATGAAAAATGTACAGTACCATTTTCTGCTGAGCATCCTTTCTTAGCCTTAAAAAAAATAAACTGCTTTTATGTGTAGCATTTCACAGTTCACTTAAGATTTTGTATTCATTATTTTAAATAATCCTACAACAAGCCTATGATACAGGCACATTGAATGTCATTATTGCCCTTTTAAAAGTTCACATAGTTGGTAAACACAAGAACCAGGGGTATTTACCAAAAATTTCAAATATCAGTCTCCATGTTTCCCTTTAGAGCAACTTGCCATGAAAGAACTGCTATCATTGAAACAATGTGACATATTAAAAGATATTGCTAAATAGTTGTTTTAGCTAGAGAACATATTAAATGTGAGTTCAGAAGCAGTTCTAAGTTCAAGAGACAAAGTGCTCCTTTTTTAATACTCAAATTCCCACTTCCTGAAGAATTATAAAAATAATTGTAAAAGATGTCTAATAATCCTGATAAAAAGTAATTCACCTCCAAATTTTTAATTGGGAAATA
>NW_007828403.1:0-791 GCF_000696425.1 Galeopterus variegatus
AAAAATAAAAAATCTAATAAAAAGAATGGCTGGGAATGGGGGAAAATGTTTTCAACAGACACTTCACCAAAATAAATACAGGAATGGCAATTAGCATATGAAAAAATGTTCAATGTTATATCAGCATTAGGGGAATTCTAATTAAAAACACAGTGAGTTCCTATAACATACTATTAGTACAGCTAAAACATACAAAATAAAATAAAATAAACTGACAATATCAAGTGCTAGTAAGAATTTAGTACAACTAGATATCTCATACATTACTGGTGGAAATAAAAAATTTACAGCCACTCTGGAAGAGATTGTCGGATTACTTGAAATTATATTTACCACATGGCTCAACAATCCCATTCTTAGTTATTTACCCTAGATGTATCAAAACCTAGGTTTTTAAAAAAAACTTGCATGCAAATGTTTATAGCAGCTCCATCCATAATCACTGGAAACTGAAAATAATTCAAATGTACCTCAGTGGGTAAGTGGATAAAACCAACTGATACATCCATGCAATAGAATACTACTCAGCCATAAAAAGGAATGAATCTTGAATACATGCGACTACGTGGGTGAATCTCAGAGGCAATATGTTTAATGAAGGAAGCCAGGCTTAAACAATTACATACTATATGACTCCATTTATATGACATTCTAGAAAAGGTAAAACTATAAAGACAGGGACTAGATCCATCGTTGCCAGGATTAAGTCATGGGGGAATGGTTTAACTACAAAAAGGCAGCAAGAGAAAGTTCTGGGGAGTTATGAAACTGTTCTGTACTTTGATTGTGGT
>NW_007828404.1:0-791 GCF_000696425.1 Galeopterus variegatus
ATTTCCATCCCTCTGGGTATATTCCCAGCAGTGGGATAGCTGGGTCATATGGTAGATCTACGTGTAATTGTTTGAGGAACCTCCAAACCATTTTCCATAGGGGTTGCACCATTTTGCAGTCCCACCAACAATGTATGAGAGTTCCTTTTTCTCCACAACCACGCCAGCATTTATCGTCCAGAGTCTTTTGGATTTTAGCCATCCTAACTGGGGTGAGATGGTATCTCAGTGTGGTTTTGATTTGCATTTCCCGGATGCTGAGTGACGTTGTGCATTTTTTCATGTGTCTGTTGGCCTTTTGTAGATCTTCTTTAGAGAAATGCCTATTTAGCTCTTTTGCCCATTTTTTAATTGGGTTACTTGTTTTTTTGTTGTAAAGTTGTTTCGGTTCCTTGTATATTCTGGATATTAATCTTTTGTCAGATAATATTTTGAGAACATTTTCTCCCACTCTGTTGGTTGTCTTTTAATTCTGTTAATTGTTTCTTTTGCTGTGCAGAAGCTTTTTAGTTTGATATAATCCCATTTGTTTATTTTTCCTTTGGTTGCCCATGCTTTTGGGGTCATATTCATGTAGTCTATGTCCAGTCCTACTTCCTGAAGTGTTTCTCCTAAATTATCTTTGAGTAGTTTTATTGTTTCAGGGTGTATATTTAATTCTTTAATCCATTTTGGGTTGAATTTGGTGTATGGTAAAAGGTATGGGTCTAATTTCATTCTCCTGCATATTGATTTCCAGTTCTCCCAGCACCATTTGCTGAAGAGGCAGTCTCTTCCCCAGTGTATAGGCT
>NW_007828405.1:0-791 GCF_000696425.1 Galeopterus variegatus
GGAGAAAGGAAGAGAGGCAAGAAGCTGAGCAGGTGCTCTGTGACCTGTGATTGCCACTACTAAGCAGCCACAATTTCACACACCAATGGTCAGAGGAATTACAGGAGCAAAGGCAGAAAGAAGAAACGCTGCTTGATTGTGGCCAGGAGGAAGGAAGCCTTCCGGTGACCAAGAGGAGGGGCCTTGAGTAGCGTGGCTTGGCAAGAGGGGCTGATGCCTCCCTCCCACCCTCCTGCCCCCTGCTCCTCCCTCAGACAGGACCTGAGCACAAAGGCAGGATGGCTACTGGGACCCTTCTGTGTTCTGAGGCCTTGGCTGAAGACATCTGGGGAGAGAGAAAGGAAGCACTATTTATCCTACAGCAGAACACCAAGTCTCCTCCCGAGGACCTGCCTGGCTCTCAGCAGGGCACTCTCAACCCAGCACACAGCCTGCTGCAGAACGTTTTTGCAAGCAATAACGGATTTTGTCCCCAAGGATGCAACTAACAGAAATTGGGCCCTGTCAATGAGTATGTAGGATGATCCTGAAGGGTCCAAGCGAGGGCTTGCCAGAGGCGTGGCAGGGCGGGTGAAAGGGTGACTTGATTCTCTACGGAGTTCTGGTACCCCAGAGATGAGCTCATTAATGTGCTGCACCCCCTTCTCAGCACATTCACCACCAGAAATGACATTCTTTCCTTCCTAGCTGCCCCCACTTGGCTACTCCCCCAACAGTGCAGCGGCGGAGTCTGCTGCCTCCATATACCAGGAAGGGCCAGGCAAGTGGCAAACCCCAAACAAATACGTGTG
>NW_007828406.1:0-791 GCF_000696425.1 Galeopterus variegatus
GGAGTGCCGCCGTGCTTCCCAAGCGGCGCACTTATCCAGTGCGCCACCGGGCCGGCCCCTTAAATTTTCTTTAAAAATAGTTGACTCTTTAAACAAAAATACTAACGATGTGTTGTGGAGTTTATAATATATGTATCGTGGGGCTTATAATACATGTATAAGTAAAATATATGAAGAAATAATACCAATTTTACACAAACTCTTCCAGAAAATTGCAGAGGAGGGAATATTTCCCAACTCATTTTATGAGGCCAGCATTATTACAATATCAAAGCCAGACAAAAGCATCACAAGCAAAGATAGCTACAGACCATTATCCCTCACGTACAGAGAAGCAAAACTTCTAAAATCTTTTGTCAGGGCTCTTATTCCTATTCTCTTGTCATATTTTTTGCCAGCAATAGTATTAATTTCCTAGCTGGCTTCCCTGCCTCCCATCTCCTCACTTCTGTTCATTCCCTGACAAATCAATCTTCCTCAAACGTGCTTTGATCATGCCAATACTCTATAGGAAAATCTCCAATGGCTCCTTATTGCATGCCAAATACATATAAAGTGGTAGAGTTATTGCAGAAGAGGCTGAGAATTTTTTTCTATTGCCAGGCCATCAGGTAGAGTGTCCAAGGGTGACAGATCATTGCTATGCACCTCTCCCGCATAGGAAAGGTCATGGAGGTAACCTCTGGCCGTTCCTATCCAATTTGTACTCTCTGATGTCAACTCATTTATTCTATGTACTGTATTATGTGCAGTCATTGTACTTTACATGCATTATTTTGTCTGTAAAGTAA
>NW_007828407.1:0-791 GCF_000696425.1 Galeopterus variegatus
CACTAACTCTGTAACTTTGATCTAGTTGCTTAATATCTCCAATTTCTCATTTTTCACCACTGTAAAATTGAAACAATGACATATTTAGTTGAGATTGGTTCAGATAATGTTAGTAAAACCATAACTACACTATACTACATGCAGTCATCAATTTTATATTAAAATATGCTATGGGCCGGCCCGGTGGCGCACTGGATAGTGCGCCGCTTGGGAAGTGCGGCAGCGCTCCCGTCCGAGGGTTCGGATCCCACATACAGACCGGCTCCCGCTCACTGGCTGAGCGAGGCACGGGAGCAACACTGAGGCTTGCGATCCCGTTGCCGGTCCCCGGTCCGGTACGGGGGCAACACTGAGGGTTGCGATCCGTTGCTGGACACGGAAAAAAAGACAAAAAAGACAAAAAAAAATAAATAAATAAATAAAATAAAATAAAATAAAATAAAATATGCTATGGCTTGACTGTATGTGTCCTCCTAAAAATTTATTTGTTGGAGCCTAAGATCCAGTGAGATAGTATTAAGAGGTGGGGCCTTTAGAAGCTGATTAAGTAAAGAAGGTAGAGCCCTCATGAATGGAATTAGTGGCCTTTAAAAATTTCTGGAGAGAACTAGCTAGGCCCTTCTGCCCTGTGAGCACATGCTGTTTGTCCCTACCAGTGGATACAGCAACAAAGCACCATCTTGGAAGCAGAGAGCAGCCCCTACCAGACATCCAATCTGCTGGTGCCTTGATCTTAGACTTACAGCCTCCAGAACTTTGAGCCATACATGTTTGTTCCTTATAAATTACCC
>NW_007828408.1:0-791 GCF_000696425.1 Galeopterus variegatus
CATTTCTTTTGTCTAAGGAGTGATAACTTGGCAGAAAATGTCCTTCCCTTTTGAGAGCTCCAGAGTCCAATGTTTTGAGCTACGTCACCTCATTGCATCTTCATAGAGCTTTCACTCCATTTTGTCTGTCAGTCATGATTTTTGGGTCTCTTTATTGAGCACTGAAACTCAGTCACCACCTATACCTTTAAATCACCTCATCATTAGAGGGGCATCCAGCTTCTAGCAGGTGCTGAACATGATCAACTTCAGCTTCTGCATTCCCTTCATCATACAGATTTTCTTCTGTTATCCCTATCGGATTACACCCACAGGGTGCAAAGAAAGTCATTTCCCTGAGGGTTGGGAGAGCCTGTGGCCCTCTTCCCCAGCGTGGGGATCACTGATTGAGTTAAGACTGCTGAAGTAAAGAGCACAGTTGTTAATTTCCTAATATTCATGGCCTGCCTCCCATGGGCCTGACAGTGTATCAAGTATTGGAGAGTCAAACCAGTTAGAATAGGGCTAAAAAAGAATACAGGAAGATTTAAAATAAAATAAACATAAGATTTGTTTAATGAGATAATGCAGGTAAAAGAGTTAAAATGAACAACACTCAATAAGTTTGAAAAGTTAAAAACATACATATTATCATTGAGATTAAAAATTAAGGACGAGAAATAAGGAGTAAAAAGTTGAGTTTAAAAACATCATGATAAAAAGGGCTGTACTTTTTTTAAAAATGTATGATTCATGGGGCCGGCCCGGTGGCGCACTGGATAGTGCGCCGCTTGGGAAGCGCAGCGGCGCTC
>NW_007828409.1:0-791 GCF_000696425.1 Galeopterus variegatus
GAACCTCAGCTGGTGACTTACTTCTTATCTACATAGTCTCCCGTCTTTCACCAAGCTCAGCCAGGTTCTCACATGGCAATTGAGCAGGATGCCAAGAAAATAAGCACAATTGTGGAAGGCCTCTTGAGGCCCAGGTTTCCAACTGGCACACCAGTGCTTCTCCCTCACTCTGCCCACGGGAGGTGCTATAAAGTCACACTGCAAAGGGGTGCGAGCTACTTACTACACAAGGTCCTCAAATTCAATTATTTTTGTTAACAGCTCCAAACAAAGAAGAATTGCACATTTACTTTCCATGACCTGTCTCAGGCCTCTCAGAGATTTCCTGGCTCAGCCCTAATAATCAGAGTGGGATTAGTACTAATAAAGGGACCCAGAGAGCTCTCTTGCCCTCTTCCCTGCACATGAGGATACAATGAGAAGACAGGTATCACAGCTCATAAGAGAACACCCTCTAGAACTCAACCATGTTGGCACCCTGATCTTAGACTTTTGGCCTCCAGAAATGTGAGAAATAAATGTGCATTGTTAATAATCCACCCTATGTATGGTATCCTGTTATAGCAGCCAGAACTGACTAAGACACATATATGTTAGACCACATCATAAAACTGAGGATTTTTTCTCTGTCCTGTGCAAAATATATATAGATATTGGACAGGGACAAGTTTAAAAAGTGTCAGTGCCTATCAAATTGAAAGATAACACTTATGGGCCGGCCCGTGGCTCTCTCGGGAGAGTGCGGTGCTGATAACACCAAAGCCCCAGGTTCGGATCCCATATAGGGATGG
>NW_007828410.1:0-791 GCF_000696425.1 Galeopterus variegatus
ATTTGCAGATTGTTCAGCTTTTTCCCTATTGTCAGTGTGTCAATGGTACTTTCTAGCTCCATATTTATACGACTGAAACTTCTGTAACTCATTTGAATTGTTTTAGAAAAATATTCAAAATTTTTCATTAAAAACTCCTTTGCATATACCATTCCATAGGCAATTATTAACATCATAAGTAGTCATCCTTTTTATTTACCTATGTCTATCGCTTAAAATAACCAATCAATAATCTAACTCCTATTTTTAAAAATAACATGTTAATGTTGGTAGAATATCTTGGAGCATTACCTTTCAGGGGGAATTAGTATTCTCCTTTTCACCAGAAAAACTCAGAGAGGTTTTTTGTTTTTTTGTTTTTGTTTTTTTTTTATTTTGGGGCAAGTTTAAATATTAGGGGAAGAATTCAATTTTATTATACTTCTAGATTTTATATTATTCACATTATGCATGAATATTTTCCTCTCTTCTACATTCAAATTCCTTTGAGGAAAAAAGCTTTCTCATTTTTAAATTCTTTACTGTGCAGTATCTTCTACATATTATTAAATAGGCACTGTACTTATTTAAAATACTTATGAATCTTTGTAAGGGCGGAAGTCCCAATCAAAACAACTAATGAGAGTTCTGGTCAAGATGGCAGAGTAGTCGGTGTGTGGTGTCACTCTCTCCCACAGATGACCCATTTGCAGTTATTGAGGAGCAGTGATGGAGGACCCAAGATCTGCGCTGGAGCTGATGGGAGCTACCCACTGTGGGACCCCAGTTCAGGTTGCTCCCCAATCCATAGA
>NW_007828411.1:0-791 GCF_000696425.1 Galeopterus variegatus
TCTGAGTCCTAGTATTTTCTATTCAACTATTTCTGGCAGGAAGCATAAGGCTCCCATAAGAGCTGATGTTGCCAGTGTAGAATGCTTTGTAAATATTTCTGAGAGTAGTCATCGACTCCATTACCTGCTTATGGAGAACTTGTCTGTGATTAGTATTGGCCACTATGACTAAAATCCTAAGGGGTGAATTGGTTATTAATTCACCTTACTCTACACAGAGGACATCCCAGTACTGAAGTGGCTAATTCCTTTGTGGGTGCGAATCATTCCAGTTGCTACTTCTGTGCCGAGATGCTCAATGCCAAGTTTAGCAACTCAAATATAGTATGTGCAAAGAAGATAACAAGCTCTTTTATATGCTGTCACACCTCCTTCTTCTATGAACTTGAACAAAAAGAAGAAAGAGAAAGATGAAAGGTGGGAAAAATTCTAGTTTCATTTTTTCCTATAAAAGTCAAAGAGTTAAACCACTAATCAAATAGGAAGAGCAAAAACTGTAATGCTTAATGAGTGCTTACTATTTTGCAGGCAGAATCCGAACTACTTTAAACATATTAATTTCATTATTTAAATTATGTGCTTAAAAGTACATAGCTAGTTAAAGGCAGGGTTGTGATTCCTTGAATTCATCTCTACCTTATTCCAAAGTGCTTACTCTTTGATTTTAATTTTTTAAAAAATTCTATTCATTAATAATTCTTCTTATCAAAATATAATATATATTTTGTGCGGAGAAACTGTTTTTTTGGTCCATGCATGTACACATCCATAACAATTCTATTCCATAAATA
>NW_007828412.1:0-791 GCF_000696425.1 Galeopterus variegatus
AACAAAACCCACTGTGGTCTAACCTTTCCTAAAAATCAAAAGCATTGTAAGGGGAGAAATATGAAGACGTGGGAATCCAGGATTCATTTTAAAACAAGTATTTCCAGTTAGCCCAGGATGCTGGACATTGAAAATACAAGGAACCTAACTGGGATACTCATGTGGTGTGTGACGGCATTGGTGTGACATCTGGGCTTCCTGCTCTCAGTCCAGTTCAGGCAGATAATAGAAACAGGAACTGAAATACAGACTGAGCCGATGTCAAGATTCATTAGAAAGGGAGTGGAAGGTCTTCGTACAAACAGCTGCAGGGCTGCTGGCATTTCTCTGGTTTTGTTCGGGAGAGGGGCAACCCTTAGCGGCCATGACTCCTCCTGCTTGGTGTGGTCTTTATCATAAAACTATTACATACTCACTTAATTAAATATTCACTTCAGCACACTGTTTGCAGATCTTTCCACAACCATATGGCCCAATAACCTACTGAAAACTAGCTTTCCAAATTTTAATCATTACCAGGTATGTTCTCACCACCCCCCCACATACACACACACACACACATACGAGTAAATGGCATGAATTTTGGATTATTTCATACTTATATATACACATATTTAATGCCATAAATAGGTCTCAGTTACTACAATAAAGTAGGCACGGCTGCAGCTACCATGAGCAATAACATGCTATATAATACTTTATGTCTCACTATTAACTTATATTGGATTTACTGTTAAAATTTCACCTGGCAAAGAAAGTATATGGTCTAATAAATACCTGTCCTATATACA
>NW_007828413.1:0-791 GCF_000696425.1 Galeopterus variegatus
TTTTTTTTAATGTATTTTAATTTTTTTTGGTGGCCGGTTGGTAAGGGGATCCAAACCCTTGATGTTGGTGTTGTCAGCACTAGCTCTAAGCAAGTGAGCTAACCTGCCAGCCCTAAATTTTAGCTTCTCTGAAGTAGTTGCTTGAAAGTCTTGATACCCATATTTATAATAGTAATATTTAGTTTTACTGAGAGTAAAGAGCATGTAACCATATGAATCCTAAGTGCTACACAACATCGTTTGGCTTCAAAAAAAAAAGTTTTTTTTTTTCTATAGCAGATCGAGTTTAGTTTGATACCTGATGGTTTTAGAGGTAAGGCTTCATTGGCTGGATATACAAATTAAGAAGAATGGATGGTTTTGGTTTGTTTTTCCATAATTATAATGCTAGATTGTTATTGATGAGTTGTGTTTTCCTTAAATTTGTTTTCATTTAAAAAGGTAATTGGAGCAAGTAAAATGGTTTTAGTTGGTCATTTGTTAATGATTGTCCCGAGGGGATGTTTGGCAGGGAGGGAATCAAGGTTTTTGCTGCTACTTAACTTTATCGTAAATAAGGCTGGATTAACCTTTTCTTGCTACTGTATTTTAGATTTCCTCTTTCTTTTCCTCCTCCTCCTCTTTCTTCTCTTGTGTTTTTTTTCACCTGTCCCCACTCTGTTTCACAATTTCTTATGTTGGATGAAGGAAGTGTAAACTTTATTTGGATGATATGACTCAGGCTTTCTTTCTGAATGTATCTTTGATTGATTTAAAATTTCAGTAGTTTTGGGCCGGCCCGGTGGCGCACT
>NW_007828414.1:0-791 GCF_000696425.1 Galeopterus variegatus
GATATCCTTAGATAGGTAAGTGAAAAAAAATGGTGGTACATTCATATAATGAAATATTTTTTAGCAATAAAAAGAAATGAGCTATCAAATGAAAACACATGAATGAACCTTAAATTCCTATTGCTCAGTAAAAGAAGTCAGGCTGTAAAGGCCTCATACGGCATGATCCCAATAATATATCATCCTAGAAATAGTGAAACTATAGAGACAGTAAAAAAAGCAATGGTTGCCAATGGTTTTGGGGGAAGTGGAGATGGCAGAAAAGGTGAAACACAGGGGATACCTTAGGGTGGTGAAACTATTCTCTCTGATATTTTAATGGTGGATTCATGACACTGTGCATTTGTCAAAATCCACAGAACTATACAGCACAAAAGTGAGCCTTAATATATGCAGAATTAAAAAAAAATCATATAGGAGGTCTGGGAATCCCAGGATGGAATGCAAAATGTGTCAAAAGAATCTAACGGTGTTACAAATGCAGGAAACAACCTCACTGAAGTGGGTGGAGGAAGGGGTACTGACTAAATAACTTTGGAAATGGCTTTTGGACTCTGTAAGACTAAAGGCAAAAGAAACTGCACATAAGCACCACCTCCTAGCTGATAAACTAGAATTGAACAATTAAGTAATGGATGGTGAATAGCAGGCGCCAGGTTTCTCACTGTTGGAGTGGGAATTTACAGATAAGCAAGGATAGGAAACTAGAATAATCTATGTGGTAATGTAATAGAGTTGGTAACATCAGTATGAACTAATATTTATCTTAATACAGACCCAGATGGTCAAAT
>NW_007828415.1:0-791 GCF_000696425.1 Galeopterus variegatus
ACAATCATTGATTTCTCCCTTTAGGTACCTGATTTGCTGCTTTCTGAGGTTGTGGCTGGTACAGCTGAGGCTCCAGGGCTGGCAGTGGGGGAACCTGTGTAAACCCCTGTGGTCCCTGAAACCAAGAACAGGCGGTGTGCAGGTGTGGAGGGGGGTGCATATCATTCCTACCACTACTATGAGTACTTGGGAGTTTCCAGAAAGAGAAAATGAAAGATGCTATCCCTCAAACTTTCCTCAGTCCTGCATTCTCATAACAGTCATAGCTTGATTTTAATATATCCAACCCCTGCTGTTGATTGGGAGCTACTGACAAACCATGTCCAGCCTAGTCGATCTTACCAGAACCTGTGGTTCCAGTGCCTGCCTCTCCTGGGGTACTGCCACCTCTGGCTCCAGGAGTCACTCCAGATGATACTCCAGGTGTGCCTGATTTTTTATCATGGAAAAAAAAATGTCAGCATAAAGAAATATATAGTGGACTCTCTTATGAAAGTCATCTAAAATATGCTTTGTTTATTCATTAAATAAAAAAGAATGTATCTATTTCAGAAACTTTACAGATATGTGAAGTTCTTGTTCAAGGTAAATCAGATAACTCAGGTAACCTTGATACAGAAGATAACTTAATGTAACCTTGATTACATTAAGTTATTCTTTCTTTAAAAATCACAGTGATCATGAAGATATTCAGTGTTTGTCATGCTTGCTAGAACTGCCTTATGTGTCGAGCAAGCACTTTTTCCCTACTTGATTAACTCCTGTGTTGCTCATTCTTTGTCCTGTACATA
>NW_007828416.1:0-791 GCF_000696425.1 Galeopterus variegatus
TTCAATTTTTGAAACAGGTATTGTTGAGATTGCAGCAAAGAGACTGGAGGAACAATTAGTACCAAGTTCATGGATTTGAATCCCGTTTGCACCTCTATGAATAACTTCACGTTTCAGAGACAAAGACTCAGCGTATTGAACAATTTAATTCCTATGAAGCATCCAAGGTGGAGATTTTATAGTTTTTGTCGGTGCCTTCACACAACCATGGATCACTATAGCCCACATAACCAAACTTAAGTAATAAACATTTAGTTCTTCTAACAGAATCTTTTTTTTCCAGACAAATAATGCTTTCCTACAGACTTATGCAATACATATGAACTTTCTGTAGAAAACATTCCTTAATAGAGTAAGTTAAAACTTTTTGGAGAGGGTACATTAGAATATGCTCTGGCTTTTCAACATGCAGAGCAGTGAAATTGTACCTCCTGGGTCCTTGTCAGTGGTTCAGTTTTGGGCTCTCTCTCCAGGAGGGGCATCTCCTGCTACTGAGCAAATAGGGCTCGGCTGGACCAACACCAGGAGCAAAATGGCATCCCTGATGACCCCACAGCCATCTGTAGGAGTGGCAAGAGGCAATTTGGCCATTGGAGCCTGGAAAACTAACCAGTGTGTCTGAGGTCAGAGGAAGGTAAGACATAATATTGTTCCCTAACCTATAGTTTTAGGAACGGGGAGCTTTTAAATATGGTGCATGCGACAATGCAGGCTCCTTACACTATAGAGAAGGACAGAAGGGAGGAAAAGTAAACAAAGGGACCTGATCTGGGACATGAAATTATAGTCCC
>NW_007828417.1:0-791 GCF_000696425.1 Galeopterus variegatus
CCATTTCCTGACCCATTGGTTCGTCTATTTCAGGGTGTTGTTTTTGGAATAGTTGCAGGCATAAGACGAGCAAGAGCATCATTTGGATATTTTTCTTGAGGCTTGGTGAAATCCAGAGCTTCTCACTTGGGCTTTCCTGCTAAGGATTGCCCGGCCGGGTCATGGCAAGCCCAGGAGAACATTTTCAAGATTTCCTTTTCATGGCTCAGTGGGCCATTGTAAATCCAGGGTAATATTTTTCCTTGCAGGTGAACATATTCATTTTTGGGGTTGTTGTTAGGTCACAAAAAGTGCTAGGCAGTGGCCTATTGTTCAGGGTTGGAAGGCGAAGGCCCGTAAGTAATGACCGTCTTATTAGAGGTTTGATGAATGAGACGCAGTAATGAAGTTTCTTTTGTTCTTGCCTATGGGGCCCACAATTGTTAATCTATAACTTGCTATATGGATTCGAACTTATTAATCATTTTAAAGCAAAATTCTATTTAATGACTGAAATGGAAAATGAGGCTTTGATGAAATGAAATGTCAATCTGGCCCTACTTTCCTCCCCAGTGGGTGACAAGTGGCAGATTCTCAAGTTTCCTCCCCAGAGAGGGTTTGGGGGAGCTGAGGTGGGCAAGAGGGGAAGGCAGGAGGAACTCAAAGGGGAAGGTGTCATCTCTGCCCCATGCACAGGTGTGGACAAGGCCTCGTGGCTCCAGGTAAGACCTTTGTTTCCCAGGAAGGCAAGGCTGGCTCTGTTTCCTTCCCTGGTTTGCAGTCAGGACTAGAAAGCTGGGCTGGAAAGGGTT
>NW_007828418.1:0-791 GCF_000696425.1 Galeopterus variegatus
GTTTCATTTCAGTGAAATTATATAATATGTGGCCTTTGTGTCTGGCTTCTTTCACTCAGCATAATATTGAATGCTCATCCATGCTGTAGAATGAATCAATATTTCATTCTTTTTTATGGCTGAATAATAACCTGTTGTATGTATACTGCATAATGCTTATTAACCCATCAATTGATGTACATTTAGGTTAGCTGCATGGTTTTCAACAACCATTTTTCATAGGAACTTTGCAATCATCATACATTACATTTTTGCATACATGTGTATTTAGCTTTCTGAAAAACATGTACACATATCTTGTTGTGGCTTGCTTGAGAATAATCATTAATAGCCCTACATGTGTTTGGACTAAACACAAAGGAGAAGGGCAAAAAATTAAGTGTATAGAGAATACTAAGGGAAGCTTTGAAACTATAAAGGAGAATTAACCAAAGATCTAGTGGAATAGGACACCCCAAAATATTTGGGGTTCCATTTAAGGACTGGAATTCCTGCATAAGAAGATGGGGCTAGAGCTAGTCAACTCCGGGATAAAAATTAGTGCAGCATCCTCATTGCAGGCTGTAATTCAGATGACCAAAAAAACACCAAAAAACAAAAACAAAAACCCACTTATGTGCTATGGGGGCAAAAAGGAGGAAGGGAAGAGCAAGGACTGCCACTCAGAGGAGACAACCTTGAATGTCCATTGATGGCAGATTGGATAAGGAAACTGCAGTATATATACACTATGGAACACTACTCTGCCATAAAAAAGAATGAAATTCTCTCATTTGCAACAACATGGATGA
>NW_007828419.1:0-791 GCF_000696425.1 Galeopterus variegatus
ATATTTGGCAGTGAATTTTTGGCCTTTCCATTACAGGCTACTTTGCTTTAGAAAAAAAAAATGTGTGATTTATTAAGATTCACAATTTGAAGGAACCTAAAATTACTTTTTGGGTTCCTCCCATTACCTATGGCTTATATTCACGAAGGATATTAACTATTTTTCTGTTGATTCTATTCAGCTTTCTGGCAGAAATATAGCACCACTGACCAAGAACTTTAAATAAAAACTTTATTATCCTGTATCAGACTTATAAGGCATTTGTTTAGATGTGCTTGTGTTAGGGAATCTGGAAATATAACACAGAATCGTGTTATACATGGTACTACATGATATATGTGGTCCAAAAATAAATTAAACATAAAATGCAGATCTATCATTGGGAGGTTGGTGAAACATCTCAGAGTAGCTGGAACAGCAAAACAGGTTGGAGTTCTGGGAGCCCAGCTGAGCAGTGCACTTGGTTGGGTCCCTTCTGTGGTCTGGCCCCAGAGGGTCTTCCACTCCATCTTACGTATTATCAAAGATGGTTCTGGGTGGTATCACTAGCTGTGGCTTCCAAGTTAGTGGCCAACATTCTAAGAATCTCCCAGTTGCAGGCACACCTTTTCCTCTCTAATTTGTATGTGTATGGAGGTGGGGATGACTGGCGAATTAGAACAAGGAGGGCTTTGCAGTGATGGTGACTCCTCTTCTCCTTCTTTCCCAGGAGAGGTTTGTCTGACATTTTCTCACCTGGTTTTCCCACCTCTCCATATCCCAACCTCTCCTGCAGAAGATGCACACTTTAG
>NW_007828420.1:0-791 GCF_000696425.1 Galeopterus variegatus
TATTTTCAATATATCATCCCATTTTCTTCTGGCCTGTAGAGTTTCTGTTTTGAAGTCTGCTTTTAGCTGATATGGGCTTCCTTATAGGTGACTTGACGCTTTTCTCTTGCTTCTTTTAAGAGTCTCTTCTTGTCTTTGAATTTTGTCATCTTGACTAAAATGAGTCTTAGAGAGGATCTTTTTGGGTTGAATCTGTTTGTGGATCTTTGAGCCTCTTGTATCTAAACGTCTGTGTCTCTATCCCTATACCTGGGAAGTTTTCTGATATTATTTTGTTGAATAGGTTTTCCATGCCTTTTCCTTTCTCCTTCCCTTCTGGAACACCTATGGTTTAAATGTGTGTGTCCTTCAGGTTTTCTAGCTCTCTTAGATTTTTTCATTTTTAAAAATTGGGTTTTTTTTTGTTTGTTTGTTTGTTTGTCTGCCTGTGATATTTCAAAAAGAATATCTTCAATATCATAAATTCTTTCATTTGCTTGCTCTATACTCTTGCTTAAGCTCTTGGTTGTGTTTTTGTTTGTTTGTTTGTTTTATTTCATTGAGTGAATCTTTCAGTTTCATGAGTTCTTCTAACTCTTTTTTAAGCTATTAATCTCTTTGTAAATTTCTTTCTTCATATCCTGGATTATTTTTCTCATTTCATTATGTCGTCTGGGTCTTTCATTATGTCGTCTGAGTCTTCTTATATTTCAGAGAGTTTCCTTAAGCTTGTTGCTTAGAAGTCATTGTTAGTCATTTCAAGGGTTTCTTGCTCTATAGTGTCTGGTATTTGAGAATTACTATTTTCTTTT
>NW_007828421.1:0-791 GCF_000696425.1 Galeopterus variegatus
AAATCTCAGCCTCTTCTCTACCTTGTTTCCTCTGCCCCATCCACACTGACCTTCTGCACTTCTGGTTTCTCACATCATCACTGTGAGCTCCTTGGAGCAGTTCATAGCATCTCCATCCTCTAATTGAGTGCTTCTCAAACTTTTTGAACCCATGCTTCCCAAATTAGTGAGTGTAGAAGGTGCACAATGGAACTTTGTTAACTTCTTCAAATATTAATTTTCATACTATTTATTTAGAAATCTGCAGTTTATCAGTTATAAGGGTATAGCCATAACTAAGAGAGATGAATACATTAGTTTTGGAAGGAGGCTGGCTTAGATAACTACGATTTGGTAAGCAATTTTAAAAAACAGAAATTTGATAATGTCATCCCTGTGCTAAAACAGTTGAGTTAGTTTCTATCGCTTTGGGATAAAGACCCACATTTTCAACATGGCTTATGAGTCATGGCATGATCTGGCCCTTGCCTGTGTCCCCCCTACCTCTCCTCCCCCACACTGAACTACATTTTCACTTCCTTGTGATGCTTCAGGTGCGGACTTCTTACAGAAGCTGGTCCGTCTACGTGGAGGACTTTTTCTGCCACTCTCTGCGTCCTGCCCTGACCTCCAGTTGTTGGCCTCACTAAGCCCTTCCAACTTTATCTAATCCTTTAGAAAGTACAACATTACATCACTTCCTTGGGAAGTTCATTCTTGACCTCTAAGCTAGGTTTAGTTTCTCTGTGATATATTCCCATGACACTCTATTTACCCTTTCTGCATCATGTCTAATGTTTAATGAATATATT
>NW_007828422.1:0-791 GCF_000696425.1 Galeopterus variegatus
GGCTCATTGTTCCTTAGGTAAATTGAAATCTTGGACTCTGGAAAAATATTTAAGAGAAAACTCACTCCCTCCGTTTTCCCTATTAAATATGAGATGGAAATAAATTTTCTATGTTTTTATTCAAGAGCTCAGTAGTATACAGGTTTATAATACTTAAGAATGTTAAGCCATTTAACAAAATTTTGTCAAAAATGAACGGTGTGCAAGACTTTATACTAAGTTTTGCACAGGACACAAAGGTGAAAAACCACATGGATGCTACTCTCAAAGAGTTTGAGGTTCAGTAAAGAGTATCAGTCACAGAAGCACTGAGACAATTGGTAACTTTGGCAACAGCCAGAACGGGAGACAACACAGGAAGTAGAAAATAACTGTTGTGTGAAGATCAGAAAATGCCTTAAAAAGAAAAAAGTAGCATCAAAGAGAGGATCTGATTTCCATTGGTAGAGAAAGAGGTGATAAAACTTTTGACTGAACTGTTTAAAAACTCAGACCCTTCTCTCTATATATTTATACCCAAATGTCAAAAGTTTAAAATATCAACCCAGATATTAGAAAGATATCAAGATCATACTTATAAATTACAGAAGTTTTAATTTTCCATTTAGAAATAAAAGTAATAAGAGTTAGATGAAATAAAATCATGGCAAAAACTTAACCTATCTTCCAAGGGCTTATGCTTGAAGCCTAGGGGGGAAAGAATGAATTAGAGTGCAATAAAATATAAAATAATTGTTTTGCTAAAAATCCCTGTAGGGAGTGCACTGCTTCAGCAACAACCATGCCAGCAA
>NW_007828423.1:0-791 GCF_000696425.1 Galeopterus variegatus
ACTTTATTTGGCCTGTCTAAAAAATATTTTCCTAATTTTATAAGAGATGATTGTAACTGTTTGTTGATAAGAATGTATAAGGGGGGGTCTTCAAAAAGTTCATGGAGAATTTATATTATTTTTTAATTTTCCCACAAACTTTTTGAAGTACCCTTTATGTATTACTTGATAAGCATTCCCAAATCAATGAAAACTTCCAAGGTTGGTAAACCTCAGTTCCCATTACTTCAAATAAAATATTTCCCATATGCTTTTATGCTGATACTAGAATCAGAAATTTAATGATGAATATTGGTTTTATTTCTAGTGTAAGATGTGATCATTGGAAAGATTCTTTCTGGAGAAAGACTTTTTAAAAAATAATACTTAAATGGAAATAATGAACATATTGGGGAAGATTTTGAAGAGTTCTGTTACACATTCATGTTATTTTATTAGTGGCTGTATTCTTTTTTTTTCTTGATAGAAACAGAGGAGAACTATCATGTGTTCAAATGAAAATGTATACACGTGCACACTCATATATGAAGGGTCTTCAAAAAGTACATGGAAAGGTTCATATTATCTTTTAATTCTATTTTTCTATGAACTTTTTGAAGTATATGGGAAGTACTAGCATAAAGTAAGAATATTGAAACCATGATTTCAGTGCCTTGTGGAAGACTTTATTTATCCTTTCAGGTCACTAAAATACTATTTATTAAATTTTAACTTCATAATGTTAAAGAGCTCTCTAATGTTAAGATTTTTAGATCCTGCAGAATTAAGGAAGGTTATATTTGGGAGAGAAT
>NW_007828424.1:0-791 GCF_000696425.1 Galeopterus variegatus
TCCCAGGAGGGTAGAAATCTTTAGATGATAAATAAGAAACAAGGTCTATAAAATGGACATCATTGTGGTTAATAAAATGATTAATATGACACTATCAAAGATTGGACAGGCAAAACGGACACACTAGTGGTCTCCTAATATTATAGGCCCTCAAACAAGTCCACTCTGTTTACCCCAGTTGGAGAAATTTGAAAAAAGAATTATAAAAAAATCAACTCTGAAATTAAGGCAATAGTCAAGCAGTTTAATGATGATAAAGGTTGACAAGGGAGCCGGAGATTATTTTTACTCTAAACCTCACTCAGAACCCAAAGTCTTCTACAAAGTGTGAATAGAATGGTTGAGAGGGGAATATAGGTATGAAGGGGCTGCTCACACACACACACACAGTATGTGCTCACACTCAACGTTAGACAGAGAAAGGGAGGGTCCCAGTAGATAGGTTTTTGGTTTATTAAGTGGATATGGAGGTGAGGGGTGAGAAAGGGTGCTGGTACACTTTTTGATTTTTTCCCCACATGACCTTAGGTTTCTTGTTCCTACTTGGTATGATGGTCACAGGACCCGAGCTACCACTGCAAGTGCTGGAATCAGAAATTATTTCAAAGCAAGGAACTTATTTTATCTTTAAATCTTTGTGTCATAATTCCTAAGTGCATGATAAAGCATGTGGTGTTCTGGAACTATCTGATAGTACTGGGGTTAACAGTCAGTGTAACTGCATTGCCAACTGATAAAACAGCCCAGTGAATCTGCACCTGTGTAAACCTGTCCTGTATGAATGGGGATGG
>NW_007828425.1:0-791 GCF_000696425.1 Galeopterus variegatus
AGTTCCATTATTCAGGTTGCATATTTTCATTTAATCCTATCATTCTTAGACCTGTACCTCACTCACCTTTCTCTGCATCTGAAGCCCCAAAGGACAGAGCTCTTGCAGTTTAATTTCTCAAGAAAATAGACTCCTAACTGAAGGAGTGTACCCACGCTACATGGGGTGGCAGAGGGGTCCCAGTGGCAACTGCTCCTTTTGTATGTGTTCAGTTAATCTCCCAGTTTTCAGCTCCTTTCTCACCCCCACCTTCGTCCGTACCAGACACTGCCAAGCTCCATGCATGAAGCAGGTCTGAAGAGTGACTGCCTTGTTTTCACTGTGTCCCTCTCTGCAGCCACTTTGTTGTTGTCTCTTCAACTTCCAGTCAGTTACTAGTCTTCCAGCTACAGCCTTCCACAATTTGTCTAACTCTCTCACCTGCTGAGATTTCCTTCTCTATTCTTCTTATCCATTCACTTCAATTACCAATGATCATTTCTCTGCTAATAAATATCATGTCTAATTCTAAAAATAGGGCCCTGGGTGCCTATTCTTAACATTTTCTTGACGCTTCACAGTCAACCTCACAAAATTATGATTTTACTTACACAAATTGTACACCAATAAACTCCATTTTTTTAATGGCACCAAGCACAGTTTTCCCATTTTACATGGGCCATTTGGATTTGGTTAGATGAGAGTTCATTAGAAATTTTGAGCTTGGGAAGAAGAGCATAGGTTTGTGAGACAGGAACATGTGGGAGTGAACATACCAAATGAAGAACTGTAGTAGCCATCTGAAAAAAAAA
>NW_007828426.1:0-791 GCF_000696425.1 Galeopterus variegatus
TTTTCAACCTTTACAATTTAAAAAAATACTTTTCATGGGCAGGCCCCGTGGCTCACTCGGGAGAGTGCAGCGCTGGATGGCCAGTGCGCTCACTGGCTGAGCATGGTGCAGACCACACAGTGCTGAGGGTTGTGATCCCCTTACTGGTCAGGAAAAAATATATATATACTTTTCCAATGTAATTTTGCATGAATTAGAAAATGGTGGTATGGGCCGGCCCGGTGGCGCACTGGAGAGTGTTCTGCTTGGGAGTGCGGCAGTGCTCCCGCCGAGGGTTCAGATCCCATGTGGAGACCGGTTCCTGCTCACTGGCTGAGCGCGGTGCGGGCGCAACACCGAGGGTTGCAATCCCGTTACCAGTCAGTAAAAAAAGACAAAAAGGAAAAAAAAAAGAAAGAAAATGGTGGTACACAGTAGTGCTCAGCATCTGTAATTAACAGTAATTAATGTATGTCCTCAAATGGCTAGAAGAAAGGAGCTCAAATGTTCTCATAACAAAAAATGATAAATTTTTACAATGATGAATTTGCTAACTACTGTAATTTGATCACTACACATTTGTACATTCGTTGAAATATAACTCTGTATCCCATAAAGGTGTACAATCAATGTTTCAATTAAAAAATAAATAAATTCCTTACAAAAATAAAACAAACATGGTTGTGTTTTCAGTACGTGGCTTTATACAGAATTTTTCTAAAATGACCTCTGAGGAATGAAAAAATAAATATCTTGAGCTGAAGTGAATGTTCCCTAAAACATAGCTTCTTAAGCCTTCTCCAGATTCTGTG
>NW_007828427.1:0-791 GCF_000696425.1 Galeopterus variegatus
CAGACAACTACAGATAGAACTACCATATGATCCAGCAATCCCATTTTTGGGTATATACTCATAGGAATTAACATCATTATGTCAAAGGTATACCTGCACTCCCATGTTTATTGCAGCTCTATTTACAATAGCCAAGAGTTAGAACCAGCCTAAATGTGCATCAACTGGATAAAAACAATGTGGCACATATACACAATGGAATACTACTCTGCCATAAAGAAGAATGAAATGCTGCCATTCGCAGCAACATGGATGAACTTAGAGAAAATTATGTTAAGTTAAATAAGCCAGGCACAGAAAGAGACATTACCATTTAAAAAAAACTTTCTATGATGGAAAAATGTATATAGAACATGAAGATAATAGTACAATAAACTCCCCTCGACTCATCACTCAGCTTATCATAACCTACTTCATCATCACAACAACTTTATCCTATGGGGACTATTGTTACTCTATTTTGTAGAGGAGGAAACTGAGGCTCAGGGAGATATAGCCACTTGCCTTGACTTATCCAGGCAATTGAACTCCAGACTCTGTGCTTTAGCTGCCAGGCTGCCTGAGGCTGGGTCTTTACTCCTGGGCATACTGTGCATTTACATCCTGGGAGAGCTGCTGATTTTTTTAGGACGCTGGGTAATATGGGAGATATTTGTGCCTTTGCTCAAAATATAATATAGACACCGATACTCCAAGCATGATCCACAGGCTGGCAGTTTCAGCATCTCTTGGGACAAATGCAGAATCTCAGGCCCCAGTCCAGACCTCCTGGGTCAGACTTTCTGTGGGTG
>NW_007828428.1:0-791 GCF_000696425.1 Galeopterus variegatus
GCCATGTTTAGCCAGAAAAAAAATAAAAAATAAAAAAGATATATACATTTAAAGTACTGAAGTGAGAAAACTGGTAATCTATAATTCTTTATCCAGCACAAGTATCCTCCAATAATGAAAGCAAAATAAAAATATTCTCATAAAAAAAATAATGCTGATAGAATTCATCACCAGCCACCACTATAGGTAAAGTTGTATCAAACTGTCCAGGCAGAAGAAATAAAACACAGTAGAAATTTGGGATCTATACAAAAACATGAAGAACATTGGAAAAGGTATGGGTGTGAATAATATAAAAATTAACACTTCATTATTTATAGCATATTATTATAAACTATTGTAAGTTTCTTGCACTATTTAAAAAGTGGAATAATACTATTTGAATGTGCAGTATGATAATGTATAGATGTATATTATAAAGCACAGAAAGATTGCTAAAAATACAGGAAAAGTTATAGCCAGTAAACCAATACTGATCATAAAAAATATAAAAATTAATTTTATTAATTCAAAAGATGTCAGAGTAAGAGAGGAATTAAAAATATATCAGATAAGAAAAATAGAAAGCAAAGAGTAATATGGTAGATTTATTTCTAAACATACAAATAGTTACTTAAACTTAAATGGTCTAATTATTTTACCTCAAGAAAAAGGAAGAAATTTTCAGATTTTATAAAATAACAGGCCCAGAATACACACTGTCTATAAGAAAACCACTTTAAACATAAAAATGTGGAGAAAAAGGAACTCTCATACATTGTTGGTGGGAATGCAAAATGGTGCAACCCCTA
>NW_007828429.1:0-791 GCF_000696425.1 Galeopterus variegatus
AAGCTCAGCTTGTTTTTCCTCTCTTTTATAAAATATCTAAATCTGTGTTAGCATCACTTGTTCACTTGCCCACAGGTGTGGAAGCTGCCATAGCTCTCTGCTCCTCCGTAAAGGCCTTGCCACTCTCTGGAGTTCAGTACAAGAAGGCCTACTAGAAAAGCATAATTTTAATTTCCACTTCTTCTTGTTGTTGATAAAACATGAGCAACATTTTTCTGAATGCTAACCAGAATCAGTGGTCTTTATTCCTATGATTGGCTTATGAGGATAAAGTTCCTCTTGTGTTTATAAGCCTTTCCAAATTTTACTTTGTTAATTTCCTATTAGTTTACATTGCCCACATTTCCTTCTGGTATGTACCTATTTCATATTCACTTACAAACATTCTTTATCCATTAAGTAAATAATTTCTTATCATTTATATCAATTTCCTTAATAGCTTTTTATTTTAATTTTTAGTGCATGGGTGCTCTCTTGTAAAATCCTGTAGAGAACATTCATTTTAATTTCCACACAAACCTCTATACTTTTGCAAAAAGTAATCTACACATCTATATAAAATGGGCAGATTTTTTGCCTTTTGCCTACACATACATTTTTTTGACTTTTACATATCAAATATGACGGTAATTTTTTCTTTTTTCCAGTTTTTATGCCAAACTTCAATGTCCTTATTTACCTTCAAGACTGTAAAATTTTTATATTTTTCTATCATTTTTGTATTGTTTTATTTTCTGAAGAAGCTGTCAACGTATACATGGGTTTTACTAGAACTTTTGCAACTAGCATTC
>NW_007828430.1:0-791 GCF_000696425.1 Galeopterus variegatus
AGAAAGGAATTTATTGAGTTAGATGCTAAGTGCTTTCCTACACACTTAAAATGCCCTGGAGCCTCATCTCCCCAAATATCCAGTTCAATCCAGTCATCGACTCAACCTTTGCTTGCATTCCCCTGCCTGGAATGCCTCAGCCTCTTGGATAAGTTGGTCCCATTCTTCCTTCAAGTTCAAGAACCACCTCCTGATCATAAAATTTTAGAGCCAGAAGGAGCCTCAGAAACCATTTATGTCAATGACTCATTTTATAAGTGAAGAAACTGAGGCCCAGAGAGGGAAAGATATTTGTCCAAGATCACACAATAAGGTATCGACACAGTGAGATAACCCAAAGCTAGGGCTCAGGTCTCCAAGTCCAGTGGTCTTTCCAGGGATTCTATGTAACACTGAGAAACCCCTGCCTGCCCCACAGGCTTCTTCTCAGCCTCTTGTTGTGTGACTTTGGACAAATATCTCAGCCTTTCTAACTTCCAGATTCTTAAACCGTGAAATGAAATGTTGGATCCGATTGTTAGGACATAGACCCAGTTTTCTAATGGCAGGGCCTCCCCAGACTTTCAGATCCTGGTTCCTCTCACCAATGCTGAGACACCACCCAGACAAAACTGTACAGACCCCTCCCCACCTCCTCCCATGGGTGAATTCACAGTTGAATCAACAAGAGGGCTCCTTTCTTCCTTTTTCCCTGGGGAGCACACTTGGGGCCAAACACTTTACATGCTGTATCTCATTTCATCATAAAAAACTCACTGGAAAGTGGCTATTATTGTCTCCATTTTTTTTTT
>NW_007828431.1:0-791 GCF_000696425.1 Galeopterus variegatus
CTGGGGCCGACACCCAGGGTGTGGCAGAGAGACGATCTGGGCGGGCTCCTCTTCCCTGCCCACCCGATGCTGGCCGGGGGCTCCCCACACTACCAGCCCCGACTGAGATCCGCGGGGAGAGTGGTAATGTAGGCCGGTCCACAGGCCCCGGGGTGCCCCGTGTCGTGGTAAGCAAATAGCATGTCTCAGTGAGGAGCCACGCCAAACAGAGATGGCTGGCCTGCCCTCAATAAGCTGGCCTTCTCCGCCCCCACCCGAGAAAATGGAGGCAGCTTTATTGTGGGCGCCGAGCCTGGTGTTTTGGGTGGGGGCCAGGCGGGCGGGGAGGAGTCAGGCTTCGCCCCGCAAGTGGGGCAGGGCACGGGGTGACTCACAGAGCTCGCAGAGTTGGGCCGGTCTGGCGCGCTTCACTCTGCATCTGTGCAGTCCTTTGCTGGCTTTCCAGGTCTTTGTTGTCTGGGCTGGTCGCTCGTTCCCGCAGCCGGGCTTGGGCACTCTGAGGAGTCCTCCTCTGTGTCGACAAACTTGTGTATTTAAATCAGGTGTGCTGATTTAAACTGCCACTAGCAACAGGAGTGTATAGATTTTATTGCAAACTTACCACCATTTGCAGAGTGTAATATATATATATATATATATTTTTTTGCAGCTGGCCAAAAAAAAAAAAGTATGGGGATCCAAATACTTGACCTTGGTGTACGTAGCACCACGCTCTACCAAGCGAGCTAAACAGCCAGCCCCAGAATAATTTTTCAAATATCAGTTGAAATATAATCTATATACCATCAAAT
>NW_007828432.1:0-791 GCF_000696425.1 Galeopterus variegatus
AATAAAATAAGGGTGGAGGCAGAATAGCAGGCGAAAGGACCAGCATGCGAGAGCACTCAGAAGGCAGTAGAAGAAACACAAGCCACAGTGATGACTGAGTCCTGGTTGGAGAGGTGGGTCTGAGAGAGAGAAAGCAGGCAGGGGGCAGATCATAGAGGACTTTCCATGACAGCTAAAGATGGCAGCTGCAAAGACTGCATTGAATGGACTGGTGTGGCGAGACCTGTGATTTGGCAAACTCCGTCTGGAAGTGCTTTGGAAAAGAGGTGCCCATATTTCAAGTGAGGGACTTTCTCCTCTGGGGAAACCAAGGCTCTGACCTGGGGCTGTCAATCAAACTCCTTCCCAGTATCCAAGCTGTCTTTTCCAAAGTGTGCTCAGTATGGCTGACCTTGCTTATTCATTGCAGAGAGAATTAATTTCAGGGTGGGGAATTAAAAAAAAATACAAGATTAAGCAGTGTAATCAGCTGCTGCAGAAAGTTGGAAATGCAATAAATAACAATAGCATTGAGAGCTGTTTTTAATAACTCACCAGTGTAATTTAGCCTTGGCTTCTTGGAGCATATGTAAAATATGTCATAATGTGTGTAATGGCAAATGCCTCATTGCCAGCCTCTGAAGATAAATGTCTTCCCAGGAGGGAGGGCAGGAGAGAAATGGAGAAATTGGAGGGCGTGATTGCAAACAGGTGTAGGAAGGCAAGCATTGTTCATTCTCACACTGCTAATTCAAAATTTGTGATCTTTTGCCCAGGTGATAGGTTTCAGTTGGTTTGACTTCAAGGGTGAA
>NW_007828433.1:0-791 GCF_000696425.1 Galeopterus variegatus
CCCCCTTTTAAACAATGGGATCTGGGGAGCTTCCAGATTGGTGTACACATTTGGCCGTTCTTGAGTTGTATTTACAATAAACCAGTAATTGTAAATAAAGTGTTTCCCTGAGTTTTGTGAGACATTCTAGCAAATTGTCAAATCTAAATGGGTGGTATGGTAACCCCCAATTTGGACAGAAGTGTGGGTACCCTGAGGATCTAATGCTGTGACTGGCATCTGAAATGAGGTTAGTCTTGTGAGACTGAGCCCTTAACCCTCTGGCATCTGGCCCTAACTCTAGATAGTTAGGATTGAATTGAATTGAAGATGGCCAGTTGGTGTGAGGGAAAAACCCATACATTTTGTCAGAAGAGTTGTGGGTGAAAACAGCTCCAATATCTAATAAGCCCTCTGTAAACTGGGGTTTCTACTACGTGTTCTGAAAATATTCCTAACTGATAGAGGCATAGCTTTGAGAGACATTTCCAAGGGAGACGAACTCAGAAATCGCTAGTTAGTTTCACTTATATCTGCAGGTGGAGAAAAGATAGATAACTAGTTTAGTCTGAGATGTTGTCATTGCTATCACTGTTTTGAGTACTTGCCAAGTGATTTAGCACATACTATCTCATTTAATCTTCAGTCCAACCCCATGAGCTCAGGTAGGGAAAGGAAGACTTTGCCTGAGGAGTCACTGGACTAACGAACAGTCCTTCTCTACCCTCTTGAGCACAGGGAAGGCTCATGTGGGAACAGAGAAGGGGCCAAGGCTAGTGAAATTGGGATATTGGCCTGAAGGTTTGTTTTAA
>NW_007828434.1:0-791 GCF_000696425.1 Galeopterus variegatus
CCTGCCCAGCCTGGGCTCCACCCAGCAGCTCTCTCCTTCCTGTTTCCTCCTTCTTGCACCCGTCAAGTTTTTCTCTTGAATTGGTTACTCTGAATCAGCCCACCCATCATTGGCCTCTCAAAAATCTGCCCTTTTTTCCTAAAGCTTCCTTTTGCTCTATTAAAGTCCTCACCTTCCCTGAAACACTCAGCTCATCTCTAAGCATACCCACTGTCCTCTTGGAAGTCCTCTGTCCCTGTGCAAACCCATGTCACAAAGCTGAGAACAGCCACCACCTCCCATGGTGGAGCCTCCACACTGGCCTTCCTTCCAATGTCTAAAGTACCCAAGACCCCAGCCCCATTCATCAGCAGGGACCCCCTGGCCACTACCAGGAGGGCTGGCTAGGAACCCTGTAACATTGCTTCACTGTCTTCCGAATTCATTTTTTCCTCCCCACAAATACTCTGTCTCCAGTTTATGTCACCGTCCTTTCTCAAAACCATTGCCACAGTCTCCTAACTCTTCTACCATGACCTCTTCTCTCCTCTAACAAAGCCATCATCCTCCCTGTCCCCAGAGTGAAATTTTACAAACAGATCTACCACCATCCCACCTTAAAATCATCAATGACTCCAAATAGTACCCAAACCTCATAGTTTCACAGACTTGTCCCCTATAATGCACACTCCGTGTGGCATGGTAGGCAGCCTGAGACAGTCCCCAATGATCCCACTTCCTGGTGTTCACGTCCTTGTGTAATCCTCTCCTCTTGAGAGTCACTGGGCCTGGTGATTTGCTCCTACCATGTG
>NW_007828435.1:0-791 GCF_000696425.1 Galeopterus variegatus
TTTAAATTGGTTACATCCTTTTGTAATGTATTTGGAAACACTCTATTTGAATTGAATTCCTGTGAGTAGTATTGATTTTGTAGTTGAGCGCCTGTTAAATAAACATTCTATATTAGTGTACAGTGAATTTAAAATTTAATTATTAAAGGTATTTTTAGTTGTGACAATGTCTTTTTTTATCTAGATGGCATTAGATGCGCATAGATTGATGCTCATGTTATTTAAGGATGAAAAGTTTGTGCCAAAATGACGATGCATTCCGAACTGATCCTTCGTAGATATTACATAAAGCCCCAGACATCATCCCCTCAAGTGAAGTATTTTGTACCCTTTAGATTACTTGCATACTTATCAGATGGTGACAAAACCTCTCAAACTCAGTTATAATTTTTTCTAAAAAATAAAGATTCAGATCTCAATTTTTAACGGTTTCAAGTGAGTTCAGGTGATTAAAAATGATGAATGCACTCTTAAAGTAATTACAAAGTAGACTAGTAAAAATACAAGTATAGATTTGCAATGTCTTTCCATAATTATTATAGGGACAATAAATTTTGTTAAAATATAGGAACTATTTGCATAGCATTTAATGTGTCTATTGATTTTAATCACATGGCTAGTTCCTGAGGATTAAAAAATTCGTTTTTCAGTGGAATAACCATTGTCACTCAGAATAGTTTGGTATTATACTAGCATACTTATGAAAATTACATATCCAAATAAAAGGGAAGAATGAAAATTTGAGGAGCTTATGAATCTGATTCAAAATATAATAAAGCAGTTTTTGATAT
>NW_007828436.1:0-791 GCF_000696425.1 Galeopterus variegatus
GGAGCGCCACCGTGCTCCCAAGCAGCGCACTGTAGCAGTGCGCCACCGGGCCGGCCCCAGACCTACTGTTTATTGCCTGGTCCAGTTTGTTTGGAGTCACAAGGGCTGTCAAGAATGACTTGCACTTTGGTGGAAGGTGGGAAGGGTAGAATAAAGGTGAGCTGCCAGCCACCGTGGAGGCCCGTTGCTGGCCCATGGCCTTCAGTGGCAGCTGGGCCCTGTGTCCTGAATGCATGTGGGCATTTGGGGATGGGATAGAGGTAGAAGACCTATTGCCACAACCAGGTCCCTCTCTTAGGCTGGCACTAATTGAGCTATCACCAAATGGAACCAAAACACATACAAATTTGAAGGAAGTTTGGAAGGGAGAACATGGCTGCAGCCACCCGCGTGGGGACAGAGGCCTGAGCCCAGGTGCTAGCGGCAGTAACCCTAGTTCCTTTCTGAGCATTGTCACAGCTATTCTCAGATATCCCAAGGGTCACCCTCTACTTCATTCCATGCAAAGGTTCCCAGGGTGGTTGGCGACCCCTCCTGTCAGAGGATTAATGTCACATCTAGGCTTGCACCAGGCAGCTAAGGCAGACATGACAACTATTCCCTAACACTGGAACCCTGACAGTCTAGCCAGCTAGCAATTCCAACGGAGGTGCCATCACAGTCTGGTGTGGAGCTTGTCAGTTGTGAACAGAGCCCTGGCTTTGGGGAAGAGGTCCCAGCCCTTCGCTAGTGCGACAGGCGCAAAGAGTGGCCATAGCGAGGCAATATAAACTGCATCAGATTAAGGAACC
>NW_007828437.1:0-791 GCF_000696425.1 Galeopterus variegatus
TGCGGGGGGCAGCCCGTAGGTGAGTGAGTGACTGGTGGGGAGGCCAAAACGAGGGATGATTCCTGACGTGAGAGCATGTGTTACTGCTGTAGCGTCCTCTGAAGTGCAGGGGAAAAATCTCAGTCCAACCTGAAAAGGTATCTACTAATGTTGGAAGACAGCATGTCCTTTTGTGGGGAGAGTAATATAACGGCTGAAGAAGGCATAGTAGGAGTTCATAATGTATATGAACTGACTTATGGAAATCTAAAAGGATTTGCTCAGCTTGTGTGGTAGGAAGGACATAGTGACCAGAGAGAGTATACCAGTTGTCCTTTCTCTGTGCCCGAGTATACCAGTTGTCCTTTCTCTGTGCCCCCAACTGTTGGAGGTGTTGTATTTTTTGAAGTGTGTATTGGGGTAAGGGTCTAGGGGCCATGAGAAGGATCTGAGTGGGAGAGGAAGAGTGGGGGCCTGGCGATTGAGCAGCCTGTTTTGCGGTTAGATCCACCAGTTTGTTTCCCTGGGCTATGGGGTCGTTGGGGATTTGGTGTCCTCTGCAGTGTATAACCCCAACCTCCTTTGGGAGTTGTACAGCCTCAATAGCTTGTGTTAGATGTACTATGGCATAACCTGCCTAGGGGGTGGGAATGGAGGTTGTGCTCCCATCTATGAACCGTGTAATAGGAAGTGGGGAGTTGTGTGGAAAGGGATTGAGAAAGAGGTCTAAAGCCTCTGTGCAATTATGTTCTAAGGGTCGTGAGTGTTTGGGGATAAGAGTGGCTGGATTTTAAGGGAGGACGAGGTTTAAA
>NW_007828438.1:0-791 GCF_000696425.1 Galeopterus variegatus
CTCTGATTTCATTGTGATCAATTGCACAAAAGCACCTTTTGCCTCTCAAGAAGGGGAAGAACTCTTATTAGGCTCTTTAGAACATCCACTAGCAATTCTAGGTAGATAGTAGGGTCCCCACAAAATCCTCAGATGGGGTAATTAAGGTCAGCTGTCTCCTGGGGGTGTAGGAACGTGGGCAGAAGCAGCTGCTCTGCCTGCATGGTGAGGGCTTGGCTCCGTCTTTGGAAGCTGGCTGGATCTGGTCACCAGGTGATCATCAGCCTTGCCAATCTCCCAATGCATGAGTGGGACCACCAGCCAGCATGGGTATGGAGGGAGCCCTTAAGTCCCCAGGTGGCTGCCTGTTGGCCCTAATGCAGAATGGCAGAGGGCTCCACAAGGCCCCAAGCCCCCAAGACACCCCACCTGCTCAGCCCACCCTTCTGTGCTCAGGTCAGAGCCTTTCCTTAGCGATCGTGATGCAATTGCCCCAAGGAACTGCCATCAGAGGGAATGGGTCCTGGCCCATGCTGTCTGTTAAAAGAGAATTTACCTACTTTTCTTTCTTTTTTTTAAATTAGAAGTCTTTACTGCATCGCAATGGGAGAGATTCACATTTTTGTTTCTCCCTAAAGTGATGGTAGCATGACTCAAAACTAAGGCAATTTAACATGTCTTTATACATTGTTTCCTAGTTTTTGAAAAATATTTTAAATTGAACCAAAAGGCAAGTATATATAATTCTAGTTGATGCTTTAGTGGAATATATCTTTAAATAGAAACCTTCTCTTCCATTGTTGTTAAAAAAA
>NW_007828439.1:0-791 GCF_000696425.1 Galeopterus variegatus
CCAAATATTGTCAGACTGGAAAGAGAAAAATCCAGCTATATGCAGTTTACAAGAAATTACTGAGTAAAGATTATAAATACATAACTAAAAAAGCAACTATTTACCAGAAGATGTAACAATTTTACACCTGCATGTACTGATTAACATAGGCTGAAATATATATATATATATATCAGCAAAAGTTGAAAAACTATAAAAAGAAGCTGACCATTCCAATCTTTAACACTTGTCTCTTAGTTATTGGTTTGTTTAAAAAACCCAATTACCAAGTTTGGTCTAATGGATATATACGGAACACCATACTCACCAAATAGTGGATACACCCTCTTTTCAAGAGCCCCATGGAACGTTTAGAAAATGAACTGAATACTAGGTCATAAGGCAATTCTTAACAAATAACACCACTAACAAAAAAAATCATACAGACCACACTCTGACTACAATGTAAATAAGCTAGAAATCAATGGCCAAAAGGTAAATGAAAAAACACATATGTTCAGAAATTTAAAGATATACTTCTAAATCATCTTTGAGTCAAAGAATAAATCGAGATGGTACTTAGAATATATTCGAGCTGAATGATACTGAAAATTCCACAAAGTTCACCTTGAATGATGCAGCTAAGGGAGTATTTAAAAGAAAATTTATAGCCATAATTTCTTATATTAGAAAAGACAAAACATGGAAAATCAACAAGCTAAAATTCGCTTCAAGAAGTTAGTGAATGAACCAAAATGAAATTCCCCCAAATAAAGGAAATGAAATAATAAAAATCACAGATGAATGAAACA
>NW_007828440.1:0-791 GCF_000696425.1 Galeopterus variegatus
AGGATAGAATGAACAGGAAATAGATGTCCTCAAACAAAAAATAGAATTATTCACCAGCAGACTTAACCCAACAACAACAACAAAATGCTAACAATTCTTCAGATTTAAATGAATCGAGGCTAGACGGAAATTGGATCAAAAAATAAAAACAATGTATGAGTTGAAAAATATACTAAAAAGTATAAATGAGGATTAGAAATTGCAAAATAATAACCTAGTGAAATTGAAGACATAGCAATAGAAATTATCTAAAGAGAAACAGAGAGAGAGAAAGATCAAAAACCACTAACATAGTATCAGTGAGTTCTCAGAAAACATCAAGCAGCCAAGTGTGCATGTAACTGGAGACCTCAACAAAGACAAAGGACAAAAATTTTGAAGAAATACTGGCAGAATTTTTCCAAGTTTGATAAAAATTATTAACCCAAAAATCTAAGCACAATGAACCCTAAGGACAAGAAACATAAGTATACCAAGACACATCCTAATCAAATTGCTTAAAACCAGTGATAAAGAAAAAAAAAATTTAAAGCAGCCAGACAAAAAACATATTAAGTACAAATAAGTAAGGATAAAGGTCAAATTGTTTATCAGAAACCATGCAAGTGGAAAAAGAGTGGAATAAAACCTTAAATGTAACTAAAATATAAAACTGTAAACTAAGAATTCTATATCCAAGAAAATATCTTTCACCAAAGAAAGATGAAATAAAAAATTTTAGACATAAAAAAACTAAAAGAATTCACCACCAGAAGACCTGTGCTATGAGAAATGTAAAAAAAAAAAAAAAA
>NW_007828441.1:0-791 GCF_000696425.1 Galeopterus variegatus
TAAAATACCTAAAATGGTTCAAACAGTTCACGAGGACCTGGAGATATATGGAGCAAAAATGCCCTATCTTCATGAAGCTTACAGTCTTTGGGGAAAGAAAGACACCAATCAAATAAAACACACAAATTGATATTGATGAGAACTTATATTTCAATAAATAATTCACTTCAAAGTAACAGGTGAATTAAATTGAAATTTGTTTTGTGTTTGTGTGCCATGGGCTCTGATATGCAATTCTACAATTCCTGTAGTGCATGATCCATTCGCCTAGGTCCGCAGGCTAATTATTTAACTTCTCTAAGGTTCAATTTCCTCATATGTAAAATGGGAATAATAATAACAAATGGAGAGTTTTATGAGGATGTTAGACAACCTGTGGGAAAATGCTTAGCATTGTATCTATTGCATACTAAATATTGAAATGTTAGCTGTTGCTACTTTCATAACAGCGCCTCTTAGAAATCAGCATTTTTCACGCTACTGGATACAGAACCTGACTGGTCAAATAGTTCTTAACTGCAACAATGTCAACAGTGCTTTGTGCTAGCAATAACTGTTTACTAAACACCTCTTACAGGCAAATTATTGTATGACATTCTGGAGGTTGGGGAGGAAGATGGCAGTTTATTGTGGAGTAAGAGAAATAGAAAGATGGGTATCGATCAACATAGCCACAGATGTAGGTACAGGGGTGGCAGGTGGACATGTTGGGTGTGTCAGAAAAAGCCAAACTGAAGATGATCCAAACTGGAACACTGGAATGATGGTCATGTCAATAGCAAAGAGCCTTA
>NW_007828442.1:0-791 GCF_000696425.1 Galeopterus variegatus
TTTTTATCACGTTGATTATTGCAGGTTTTCAAGGTCCTGTTTAAGCTCATGACTGCTCTGAAATCACAGCATTGATGTCACCAGCAGACACCATGGCAGGATGGGAGAAGAGCCCTGCAAGCCCCGCAGGCCCCACACCGGACGCAGGACCCCGTGACCACGACACTGCCCCTGTCCAACTGGCTGCAGCCACATCCTGCCCCGATGACCAGCGAGGTGGGCTCTGCGGCTGCTCAGTGTGTAGCCGTCCCTTCCCTGTCCTCCTTGACAGCAGATCCTACTACCATGACATGGGAGGACAACAGTAGGTGACCACTTCCAGGTGCTGAGAGGTCTGCTGGATGGTGGCTCCTCCTTTACCAGGACTCCACTTTTATAGTTTTGATATCTAATACATATTCATGCTATCTAATGAATATTCAACCAGGGGGTGGTTTCCAGTTATGTAACAAGTTTGCTCATGCTCAGTTAATCTCTTTTTAGGGCATGTTCATTGGTTCAATTCTATCACATGCACAGAACATATTCAAGAATATCCAGTGCTCTTTGGTGCCTCTAATGGAAGGTCATTCAAATGATAAATTCCACTTTACTGAGCATGCTCAGCCACTGGAATTATATAACCCCTCTTTGCTGAGCATGCTCAGACACTGGATTTTCATAAATCTGTGCCCAGTAGTCTCACTCTCCCTGTAATGGTACCACAAATGCGTGCAATGAGCAAAAGTTTCCTCTAGGGGAGGGCCTAGAAAAGGAGATTGAGGCCCTGGGGAGTGACTTGAAACTCAGAG
>NW_007828443.1:0-791 GCF_000696425.1 Galeopterus variegatus
TTGAATTTGAACCAAACTACATGCTTAGAATAGTTTTGGAAGGGCACATATGATGGATTTTATCAAGGGATCTGAGGGTGTGAAGTGATTGAGGTCTTGAGTTCTGATGAAAGAATTTTTGATTTGGGGTCACTGGTTATTTAATCATAAAGATATGAAAATCACTAACAAATGTGTGAGAGAAGATGGTTGTAGAATAAATAGTACATAAGTGTGAAGATAAAACATCCAAATCTCCCTGACTTGTCTGACACTGATAGAAAGAAATTAGTATGACTTGGCCTCAAGGAACAAAGTGCATTGGACGGGAGAGGGGAAACTTCTGAAGAGCAACGGAGTTCTCAACTTGGAAAACATATCTAGTGGTCTTAGTATTGCTTCTTAAACAGAGGAAGAATTTTCCACCTGTTGGTAGAATTCAGTGAAGTCATGGGAGCCTGGAAAATTGGAAAATCACATGAAAGGTTATTATCATCTTCAAGGATAAGGAGACAGAAAATTCTCATCATAGTGGAATAGTTCTTATTTCTTATAGAAAAAATTTTTTGACATCATCCTCTTGAAGGTCTCCTTCATATCTTTATTTGTAAGTCTGTAGATCACAGGGTTCAACACGGTTGTGATGATCCCATAGAATAGGGAAACCATCTTTCCCCATCCTTAGAGGTGGACAAAGGTGGTTGTAGATACATATAGATGGCTGTTCCAAAAAAGAGAGACACCACAACTATGTGGGATCTACATGTCCCAAAAGCTCTTCACCGCCCTTCGGCTGACTTGATTTTCAATAC
>NW_007828444.1:0-791 GCF_000696425.1 Galeopterus variegatus
TCCGGTGTCTCACATCAGGTAGGCATTCAAACTTTTTCTTTTAGAAGGGTGAGTTCAAATGACAGAAGAGCAATGCATTAGTCTGTTTCTGTTGCTTATAACGAAATACATAAAACTGGGTGATTTATAAAGAAAATGAAATTTATTGCCTACAGTTTCTGAGGCTGGGAAGTCCAAAGTCCATCTGGTGGTGGTGACAGTGACCCAGGGGTCTCACATTGCAAGATGGTGGAAGCAGAGAGAGCAGAGAGAGAGACGGACTCTTTTCTTTCTTCTTTTAAAGCCCTCAGAACCATGCCCCTGATCACTATTTTTAATCCATTCACTAAGGCGTGGTCCTACAATCCAATCACCTCTTCAAGGACCCACCTTTCGATTACTGTAATAGGATTTCCCACCCTCTTAACAGTCACAGTGGGCGACAAATTTCTTATTAGAAATTTGTAAAGTTTGAGGAATACAATTCAAGCTTTAGTGAGTTTTGGCGGGACATAATTCTATCCACTACAAGCAGGTAAAGAATATGTTAGAAAATGGAGACTCACAGTTACAAATGTGTTCTCTAAACAGTGTTGCGATCTGTCTTAAGGAAATTTCTGTCTGCTGGTCTTTGCTGTGTCCTCTACAGCCAGTGACTTTCTGGTCTCTCTCAAGCAGCGATTATAAAACTATGTTTTATGGATTCCTGGGATTCAGTTGAGGATCCTCGGAGGGAAAGTAGAGGTCTGGGGGAGGGGCTCCGGTGTGGGTCCGTCAGTGATTTTACTTGGGGAAAAAAAAGAAAAAAAAAA
>NW_007828445.1:0-791 GCF_000696425.1 Galeopterus variegatus
CTATTGCTCTTAGTTAACAGTTCTATCAGTTATGCCACTACTTCCTCTCATACAAATAACACCAGTGAAATATTTTTCCTAATTTAATTCAACCAGGCCACCCCAAGGTAATTGTCTGATTCCCAAGTCTCTCAGTTAGCTGCACAACTAAAGTTCTCGCTTAAGTCAAAACTATCATACACATAAGTTGCCATAAATAACGATCCATAGAGAAGAATGTGGGTCATAAACATAAAGAATGTAATACAAAAGACAGTTTCGAACATATGTTGCTTCATTTCTGTTCAAATAGTCTGGATAGCCTGTTAAGATGTTCCAACTTCCTGTAATAGACAGTCAAATGAACATTTTTCTAAAAAATGTGTCCCTCTTGGTTATTTAATGTAGCAGAACAATAGCAAAATAAAATAGCAGCAGAATATCTGATAATTTTTTATTGAGGAAACAGGGAAGTTAGGATGAAATGTAGTTGTATTCTTCAAGTTAACAGGAAAATACACTTATAGCTTTCAGGCCCACCTAAAGATCTTCTACCATTTATCAAAAAATCTCTTCAATTTTCAAAAGCCCTGTAAAGACTTCCTGGGACTATAAACAAAGGCCATATTGTATCCTTGGCTGAGGCTTGTTAAGTGGCTCATGAATAATACTAAATACATCCTCCCCACATAAATCTCCTTGATGTAGGACTACTGTTACCCAGACACAAACTTCACTGACATCCATCATCAACTTGGAGATGGGAGATTTGCAACATGCATCCAAAAACCTGCTTCCAACATCTCATAGAC
>NW_007828446.1:0-791 GCF_000696425.1 Galeopterus variegatus
ACACACACACACACACACACACACACACACACACAAAATAAGACTATCTGTTTACGATTCTTTTAAAATAAGTAAAGATTTTAATTGGACTCTTCTCTAAGTGCAGTAAGAAAATATAACACTTAACCACATATCTTCCTTTCATCTTCATAACTACAGAGTAAAACTCAGCAGAAAGTCTTATTTTTCTGTCTGTTCTCTGCCCTATGAGGGCTCATGGATTCTGTTCAAACACATGTGTGGGGCCAGGAGATTCAGTGCCTGTTGGAGAATTTTGTAAGTTTCATAAGAAAACGGCAGAAACAATAGTAATTTGAATGAAAAAGTGTGCCCAAACCTGAGCGATGTAGTAAGTTTTACGTGGTTCAGTGTTAAAAGACAATAGAGTGAGAAAAAAGAATATGCTGTCAATTTTAATTGTTTCTCTATCAACCACACTATGTAAAGGAACTATGAAAATTTATCATCTGCTAAGTTTTGCTCTTTTACCCAAGTGTAAACCCAGCTCTACACCACATTGTGTTCTGAGCCTCTTGCTCTAAAATGTTCAAAATGGAAGGAAGCATGGTGTGGGGCAAACACATTGCATATGGCACAACCTATGTGCTTCAACAGCTTTGTCTTTGCTAAGGGCCAACCTCAAGTGGATGGAAATGCTCAAATAGGCATACACTAGGGACACCTGTAAGTTCCATATGTCAATGTTGCCTATGGCAGGGTCAAACAAACAACTTCTTTTTTTTTTTTTTGTCTTTTTGTCTTTTTCCGTGTCCGGCAACGGATCGCAACCC
>NW_007828447.1:0-791 GCF_000696425.1 Galeopterus variegatus
TTCAGGTCCTGAGGGCTTCCCTCCAAAGGGGTTGGGCATTTTCCTTCAGCCTGTGAAGAAACATAAGGAACAGCAGTAGGTTGTTGCCCTTGTTCTGTAGCAATGAGAATTTGTCCGCTTTCAATGTGGAGATGACCCTAGCCTATTGGCAACAGCATGAGTCTGGCAGAGAAATCAGTAAACCTCTCAACCCTGTTTAGACCAAGAGGAAAAGAAGTTTCTCAGGAGTCTGGAGGAAGGGAGAGGGAAAGTCCATTTGGCTACCTCTCACTTGTGTGGAGGGTACTGGCCATTGTCCCCTCTGTTCCCTGTTGACCATTTCGCTGTTCATTAGCACCTCCCACAGGGGTGGACAGAGAAAGGGGGAAAGATGAAGCTCAAATTCATGCATTGGAGGTGCTAATTCTTGACTTTCACACCACGCTAAGTTGCTTGGATGCTTTATTGGACAATTTAGAGTTGTTTTTCTAAACCCTTTGGTCTGTCAGTGAAATTTCTATTGTGTGCTTTGTCCAAGAACTGAAGCACTTTTGTCCAATTTACCTAACAGCCCAAGGAGAGATATTTTGAAAATGACAGGACCATATTTCCATAAGATAGCTAAAGCTAAGTCTAATTTTTCTGTGTTAATGGAGGAGAAGGATAAGATGAGAAATGTAAATTTAAAAAAAAAAGAAAAAAATTGTAGTTCCTTCTCTCATCACAGCATACATCAAGAACCACTACCACAGTGAAAAACATTAGTTTGAGTTTAATTTTATGTAAATATTCTGTGGTGCAGATGCTAATAA
>NW_007828448.1:0-791 GCF_000696425.1 Galeopterus variegatus
ACTTAGAAGTGTGTTTTACTTAATTTTTAAATATTTGGAGGTTTCCAAACAAACCTTTTTATTTTTTATTTCTAATTCAATTCCATTGTGGTCACAGAACTTACTTTCTATAAATGTCATCCTTATAAAATAAGTGAGACTTGTTTCATGGCCCTGAATATGATCTGTTTTGGTAAATATTTCATGTGCACTTGGAAAAAAGAGTACATTCTCTACCCACAATGCTTTACTGTGTGGAGTGCTCTATAAGGGCCAATTAGGTCAAATTATTTGACAGTGTTTTCAAGTCCTAAAATCCTTATCAAAGCTCTGTTTACTTGTGAAATAAATTATCAGTTATTTCATAAAAAAATAAGAAAAATGTCTTTTATATTTACCCACATATTAGCCATTTCTGGTGCTCTTCGATCTTTTGTTCAGATGCAGATTTCTATCTGTTATCATCTTCTTTCTGCTGAAGAACTGTCTTTAACATCTTAGTGTGGGTCTTCTGATGATGAATTCTTTTAGCTTTTGCATATCTGGTGACGTCTTTATTTTGCCTTCAATTGTGAAAGATTTTTTCACCGAGTGTAGAATTCTCTGTTGACAATTATTCTTTCAGTGCTTTAAAAATGTTGCTCCACTGCCCTCTGGTTTGCATTGTTTCCAGTGAAATCTGCTGCCATTCTTATCCTTGTTTCTCAGTATACAATGCACTTTTTCTCTGCCTGCTTTTAAGAATTTCTCTTTATCACTGGTTTTCAGCAATTTGGTTATAATGTGCCTTGATGTAGGTTTCTTCATGTTTC
>NW_007828449.1:0-791 GCF_000696425.1 Galeopterus variegatus
ATTTTGGTGATAAATTGGGGTACTAGAATATGGTTTGTTTATTAAATAAGATTAAAATTTCGGAATATACAAGGAACTCAAACAACTTCACATTAAAAAAAATAATCCAATTAAAAAATGGGCAAAGGAGCTGAATAATTTTTCAAAGGAAGACATACAAATGGCCAACAGGTACATGAAAAAATGCTCAACATCAGTAATCATCAGGGAAATGCAAATCAAAACCTCAGTGAGATATCATCTCACCTCATTTAGAGTAGCCATATAAAAGACTGAGACTAACAAATGCTGGTAAGAATGCAGGGAAAGGGGAAGTCTTCTACACTGTTGGTGGGAATGTAAGTTAGTACAACCATTATGGAAAACAGTATGGAGGTTTTTCAAACAACTGCAGATAGAACTACCATATGATTTAGCAATCCCATTTCTGGGTATATACCCAAAGGAATGAAAATCATTATGTCAAAGGGATACCTGCCCTCCCATGTTCATTGCAGCTCTATTTTCAATAGCCAAAATATGGAAGCAACCTAAGTGTCCACCGACAGACACCCAGATAAGGAAAATGTGGTATATATACACAATGGACTACTACTAAGCCATAAAAAAAAAAAAAAATGAAATTCTGCCATTTCACAGCAACATGGATGAACTTGGAGAAAATTATGTAAAGTGAAGTAAGCCAGGCACAGGAAGAAAATATTGCATATCCTCACTCATGAGTGGGTGCTAAAAAAGAAAGAAGGAAGGAAGGAAGGAAGGAAGGAAGGAAGGAAGGAAGGAAGGAAGGA
>NW_007828450.1:0-791 GCF_000696425.1 Galeopterus variegatus
CCTTGACTGGGCTCAGCTGCTGGGAGGGCGGGTTTGCTGTGCATCCAGAATGCAGACCTCGCTGGGACTGTCCGTCCAGCCCTGGTAGAGATCAAACGAGCATTCTGTGTCTTCGTATAGGTTGTTGAAAGGTCAAATAGGACAAAGTCAGATCAACTGCCACCTGAGCGGCTCTGTCTCTGCCCTGCCCTGCCCCCACTACATGCTGAGGAACCAGCTTGTGCTGTGCCGTGGGCACCAGATCCCACCCCGAGGCCTGGCTGGACAGCCCTGTTCTCAGTGGCCTCACCCAAGCTGTCCCACAGCCCCTTGGGCTTGCAAACAAATTTTTATGAACTATCTGAGGATCTTTGTGAATCTTCTTACAGTTTGACAAAACCACCATTTTTTCAAAAAGAGGCTCTGTTCCCAGGTGTATTTGCTGTGTTCTGTGACCCCTTTCATTTCTGGCTGCCCCTGTGTGCATTTCCAGCAGATAATATGACTACCGACATAGAAATTTCAGGAAAATCTGCAAACTATTAGAATTAATAACAGAACTCACTAAGATTGCTAGGTTTAAGATCCAAATAAAAAGTTTGTGGTACTTTTATATTGGTAGTAATAATCAATAGAAGAAATATAATTTACTAAATGCTATATACAAACAATAGCCACTGGAACAACTGAAAATTTTAATTTAAAAAATAAGTTTCCACTAAAAATAGGGAGACAGCAGAGTCTGCCATGCCATATGGAGAACATGAGACAACTTTCTGAGGGACATAAATGAATAGAGAGATATTCATATT
>NW_007828451.1:0-791 GCF_000696425.1 Galeopterus variegatus
CCATATAAAGTTGCCATATTAGCAGGTTAAAAAGAAAAGGCCAAATGTCAGCAATTTTATGCGATTGAACTGTATAACTCTTTTCTCTTTTCTTATTTTCTTTTGTCATGATATTAAGCATTTTGAGGCACTTTTTCTTTTTACAACCTCTTCAAACTCACCCAAGAAATTAATGTCAGGGCTGGGATAAGGGCCTCGGATTCTTGACTCCCAGACCAAAGTTCTTTCCACTGTTCAGTGTCATCTCTTCCCAAAGAGAGAGACGTTCCCCCATCTGACTGCAAGCCCTTGAGACATGTACGTGGAACACCTGCCCAGTGCCAGGCTCTGACAATACAGCAGTGAGCAGGGGCCCCATGCTCTTCTTCCAGTCTTCTTGGCCACACGGATATCAAACAAATGACATCACTAAAAGAATAATGACGAGTGAACAAAGTTGTTACAAGTTGACATCCCAGAAGATCACTTGCCAGCTGCACATGACAGGGGACCTAATGTAACATGGGCAATAAACAAGAGTCCCCATAGGAAGTTGCTCCCAAATTTAGACCTGAGGGGTGGATAGGAGTCAAAAGGCAAAGGTGAAGTGAGGGAGGAAGACCGGTTGTACCTAGAGAGGTCACTCCAGACAAAACTATGTGTAGAGGATCTGGGACAGGAGAGGACACAGCTTGTGGGGGATTTAAAGGAAGGCCCATATGCCTAGAAAGGAGAAAACAAAGAGAATATAGCTGGTGAGGAAGGCAGGCCTAAATCATATAGGATTCTACAGACCTGCCAGAGTCATAGGT
>NW_007828452.1:0-791 GCF_000696425.1 Galeopterus variegatus
AGGCCGTGTCCTTTAAGTGTTCTACACATAATCTGCTACTGTCAGATTATACTGGATGAGACCTGAGGGATGAATAAGTGATGTTCTCTGCTCTGCACAAATAGGGAATGAGAAAAGCCAAAACAGGGAATGACAGCAACGGAAAACACCAATTATCAAATGCTGACTGTACACGTAGGTATAAAATTAATACACTGTAAATATCTATTCAATAAATGAACAGAGGAGGTAACAAAATTCTTCATAGCATATTTACCTTACATGTGTCTGTTGCTTAGCTAACACGCTCCAGATATCACTAATAATCTGTAAATAGATTTTTAAACAATTTAGACAAGCTGTTTTGGGGAAAAAAAAATTAACTGCAGTATTTTCTAAACTTTAAAAATTTCTAGTTAGAAATATGAGCAGTACAAAGATAAGAGATAACTAAGAAAATAACAGTTACAACCACTTAATCTTATATTTGTACAGTATTTGATCATATCTAATACTCAACCCTGTTAGGTAGATTATTATTTTATCCTTATTTTGTAAATGAGCAATAGGTTCGGATGGATTAAATGATCTCCCTGAAGGTGGGCAACTACTAAGAAGCACTGCTGGGTGGGGAAGCCAGATTTTCTGGCTTCAAGTTCACGGCAGTGCTGCTCCCACCATGCCAGGATTGTTGGCAATACGTCCCCTCCATATGCACACACAAGACTGGAGAATTAGCTCAGAGACTGAAAATCACAGCAAGAAGCATTTGAAACGCACTCACTGTGCTTTCATATTTAGTAGTAACTGGG
>NW_007828453.1:0-791 GCF_000696425.1 Galeopterus variegatus
GAAAGTCTGCTCCACCCTACCAGTCCCGTAAGGTGTGTGTGTTCTGCACCTCGCTATCGGGCGTTTTCACACTCTGTGAACACTAGGTGGGGCTATTGAGCCTTGCAAAGGATTCCCGCAGGGTCTGTATTTATTGTTATTTATTTTTTTTCTGAGACTCCAACTCCTTTTGACGGACCCCTCCCCAATCTTTGTGCTCAGAACAGGGCTGAGGCGTGTCTTCTACAAACCTTGTCTTTCATCTGAGACATCAAAGCTGTGCCCTGCCCCGCCCTGTCCAGAAGGTGTCCAGTCTCTCCAACTGCTGGGTGTGAACTCCTCGTGGGAGGGTCTCTCAGCACACAGTTCCTCTTTGACTCCATCCAGCATGGGTTGGCCCTCCGGGAGAGCTCTCCAGTAGCTTCAATGTAGCTCCATAGCACTCCGGGCTCCCCTCTCCCACCAGAAATCAGTTAGGGATTCTTCCAAACTGAGGCCCACAGAGTTGGTACCTGCCTCCCAGAAACAGGGAGTTTACCTGGGGCCGATGCCCAGGGTATGGTGGAGAGACGATCTGGGTGGGCTCCTCTTCCCTGCCCCCCCGACGCTGGTTTGGGGTCTCCCCACGCTAAAAGCCCCGTCAGAGATCCGCGGGGAGATTGGGATTGTAGGCCGGTCCACAGGCCCCGGGGTGCCCCACGTCGAGGCAAGCAAATGGCATGTCTCAGTGAGGAGCCACGCCTAGCAGAGATGGCTGGCCTGCCTGCTCTAAGCCGGCCATCTCCGCCCCCACCCAAGAAAACGGAGGCAGC
>NW_007828454.1:0-791 GCF_000696425.1 Galeopterus variegatus
ATGTGTTCTCTCCTTCTGAAAGTTCAACATACTGTTAGGTTTTTTTCTTCCTCCCTTCCTTTTCTTTTTTTCTTCTTTCATCCTTTCTTAGCAGCCACTTATGACTGAGTACATGAAGTATTTCTCTTTCTGTGCCAGGATTATTTCACTTAACATAATTTTCGCCAAGCTCATCCTTGTTGCTATGAATGGCAGAATTTCATTCTTCTCATGGCAAGTAGTATTCTATTGTGTATATATACTACATTTTCCTTACCCAGTCATCCAATGATGGACATTTAGGTTGGTTTCACATCTTGTGTATTGTAAATAAAGATGGAATGAACATCGGAGTGCAGGTATACCTTCATGTAAGGATTTATATTCCTCTGTGTATATACCCATTAGTGGGATTACTTACCAACAGTGTGAAAAGACCCCCCTTTCTCCACATCCTGTACAGAAATTTTTTCTTTGTCTTTTTGATATCAACCAGTCTAATTGGAATGAGATAATATCTCCATGTGGTTTTGATTTGCATGTCTGATGATTAGTGATGTTGAGCATTTTTCATGTACCTGTTGGCCATTTGTATGCCTTCCTTTTAGAAATGTCTACTCGGCTTCTTTGCTCATTTTAATTGGATTGTTTGCTTTTTGGTTTTTTTTTTATTACTGTTGTTTGAGTTCCTTGTATATTCTAGGTACTAATTCCCTGTTGATGTATGGTTTGCAAATATATTCTTCTATTTTGTAGGTTGTCTTTTCACTCTGTTGATTGTTTCCTTTGCTGTGCAGAAGCTTTTTAGTTTG
>NW_007828455.1:0-791 GCF_000696425.1 Galeopterus variegatus
TGCTTTTAAAAGAGAAAGAGGAGAGAGCTGGAAGTGGTGAGAAGGAAGAAGAACGTGGCGAGAAGTATCCATGGGTTACGCAACAGACACAGAAGTTTACAATGACTGGAGTGAGACTGTGAAAGGAGGAGGGAGTAACTGGACCGAGTGTATAGGTGGCAGAGTTAGCCTTTGAAAGGAGAAACAGAAGCTAGAGAACCCTTTGTATGCAGAGGAGGGTGTTCAGTGTCTTGCAGTTCCAGAGGCTAAAAGTTTGAAATCAAGGGCCTTGCTCCCTCTGAAACCCGTAGGGGAACCCTTCCCTGCCTCTTCCTTGCTCTGGACGTTTGCCAGCACTCTGTGGCGTTCCTTGGCTCCCGTCTCTGTCTTTGTCGTCACATGGCCTTCTCTCTGTGTGTCTGTCTTCACGTGGCTGTCTTCTTATAAGGACACCAGTCATATTGGATGAGGGGCACACCTACTCCAGTACGACCTCATTTTAACTAATTGCACCTGCAGCAATTCTGTTTCCAAATAATGTCACCTTCCTAGGTAGTGGAGGTTAGGACTTCAACATTTTTTTTGAGAAGGGGACACAATTTAACTCATTGCAAACCTACCTCCTATGTGAAGCCTTTTGCAAACTCCTCCCACCCCACCCCACCCCCAGTGCTCTCTTTCATGCTCCCAAGTTAAGTTGTACCTTTTATGTGGCTCATTATTGCTGTCTGTCCAGTGTGGCTCACCTTCCTGAAATCGTCCAGCTGCTCTCCCTACCCTTTGAAGGGGACGCACGGACGAAGGAATCACGC
>NW_007828456.1:0-791 GCF_000696425.1 Galeopterus variegatus
GCCCTTAGTCCTTTATACTTAGGTCCATAACCCAGGACACCTGGGTGCCCATACACAATTATATTAGATAGTAACCAAAGAACACCTGGGTGCATGTGGATTTTTACAGCAAGTGTTCATCAAGATTCTGAACATCTGAGGTTCCCTGACCCTTTTCCTACGTTTTCCCTATAGTGGGTGAAGCACAGAGGATTTTTAGGACAGTGACACTACTCTGTATGATCCTACAGTGAGGTATACTTGGCACAATGCATTTGTCAAAATCCATAGAACTCTATAGCACAGAGAGTAAAATTTAATGCATACTGCATACTTAAAAGAACCATTTAGGAGGTTGGGAATGCAGGATGGAATGCAGAATGTGACTGGTCATACTAACTGTATTAAAAATGTATAATAAACCTCACCGAAGGGGTTGGGGGGGAAAAGTACTGACCTAAATAACTTCGGAAATGAGCGGAGACTTATGAGACTAAAGGCAAGAGACACTGTATAGGCACTGTGCTCTAGTTGATAAGGTTGTCTCTATGGGGGCGTGAGTTAACAATTCTGATAGTGATATGCATGTATACTGGAATTAAGACAAGTAAATTAATGTAGGACCCAGGTTTCTCACTGTTGCAGTAGGAGGTTAGAAGAATACGTGTGGTAATGAATTAGAGTATGAATTCATGTTCAGCTTAGTAGTTACATATAGAAATATTGAGAGATGCTGTATATACACATTTCCTTGTGTCAGCTAAGAGGGCCTATGACACTCCAGCGGCAGGAGCACACCTAGCAGCTAGATC
>NW_007828457.1:0-791 GCF_000696425.1 Galeopterus variegatus
CCACCGGGCCGGCCCAATCAATAGAAATTTAAAAGAGAAAGATTTTACTATGTAAGTCTACCTCGTAAATAATATTAACTAATATTTACCGAGTGCTTATTATTGATCAAGCACTATTCTAAATATTTCACAGGTATTTACCCATTTTATCCATACAACCCTTCCAGTAAGTGTCAGATCAGAGCCAAGACCCAGCCCAGACAGTCTGGTCCTCTTAACCACAAAACTACTGTGTCTCACAGGGAATAGAATAGTAAAAAGAATAATGATTGGTAACTTGTTATACATTACAGAATGTTATCATGTCTATTATTAAACTGAATTCTCACAACTCCATGTAGTAAAAAATATTATATCTGTTTCACAGATGAGGAAATGTGAAGAATTCCATCACTTGCCCAAAATTACATAACAAGGGATAGGATTTGAACCTCAGTTTTCTAACCCAAGTCCGTTCTCTTTCATTTCAATAAGTTGTCAGAATTTTATTTGTCAAAAATATGAATAAAGTCCAATGATTACTGTTTTTGTTGTTGTTCCCCGCTGTATCACCAGCACATACCACAGTGCCTGGAACATAGTTAAGAATGAATATTTATTTAGTGAATTAATAAATGAATGAATTGGGCCTTGAAGGTTACGTGGAATTTTGACTTAACCTCCCAGGTTTTGGTCATAGTCTCTGGGGAATAGACCTCAGAACTTACAGAAATGTCTTGGCCTATGTGTGTGTGGAAGCTGTTTGACTGCTGAGCATCTGGGAAAGAGGCCTAGGGATATACCCAAAAGAA
>NW_007828458.1:0-791 GCF_000696425.1 Galeopterus variegatus
GAGGCTGGGAAGGCCAAAGTCCATCTGGTGGTGGCCACAGTGACCCTGGGGTCTCACATTGCAAGATGGTGGAAGCAGAGAGAGAGAGAGACAAGACTCTCCTCTTTTAAAGCCCTCAGAACCACGCCCCTGACCACCATTTTTAATCCATTCACTACAGAAGGGTCCTACAACCCAATCACCTCTTCAAGGCTCCATCCTTCAATTACCATAGTAGGATTTCCCACCCTTTTAACAGTTACAGTGGGGGCTAAATTTCTAATACATACAACTTGGGGAACACAATTCAAGCTGCAGGGAGTTTTAGGGGGACATAATTCAGTCCACTACAGGTGAGAAGTAATATGTTTTAGTCTCAATATATAAGCCTTGTATTAAAATAGTCTGACAGTTCATTTCTATAAAATATGCTTGAGGTATCAAAAAAATGCAAATAGAATTGTAATGTTAAGCCTTGTTTGACAAGGCTTTGAGAACCTTTAAGCCTTGTGAACTTGTTCACTCTCCAAGTTCTTATAAAGCAGAAACCCTAATTTCTTAGAGCAACACTGTCCTGTAGAAATATAATGCGAACCATGTATATAATTTTAAATTTTGCAGTAACCACATTTAAAAGTGTAAAAAGAAATCAGTTTTGTGAAATTAGTTTTAACAATACGTATTTTTAGCCCAGTATATCCAAAATGTTATCATTTCAAAACACAATAAATTTCAAAATTATTGAGACATCTTTATATTGTCATTTCCATGCTGAGTTTTTGAAATCTGGTGTGTTTGCAATATTGAGTGCC
>NW_007828459.1:0-791 GCF_000696425.1 Galeopterus variegatus
AAAAAAAAAAAAAAGTTATTGGCTGAAGTCTTCTCAATTTTAAGTAAGAAGGTCCTTTCTCCATAGCAGAATGTTCATAGTAGGAGAGAACTGTGACTTTGCTGTGCAGTGTGAGTAAGGCAAAGAAAGAGACATTTATCACTGAATCTCTCAAACTGTTTGGTGTGGAGAGCCTCATCCATCATGGGTGTACCAGGTTTATTGTTTTTATTTTACTTCTTTTTTCCACCTTTAACAAAAACAAGCATAGAATCAAAATGTCACAAATACACATTCCAAAGCAGGAACGGTACAATATCACTTTACAAACTCCTGCACAAAAAGTTTCTATTACCGTTTTGTGCTTCTCAGGAAACTCAATGTACTCATAGCTCAAAAACCTTTCCCTGCAGACTTGTGTTTTTAGCAAGTGGAGAAAAATCAATTGCACATTCTCTTTTCTAAGATTTTTACCTAGTGCTGTCAATATTATTAATTGTCTCTCAACTTATGAATTGCTATATTTGCGAAAAATTACTTTAAGCCAAACACTAAAGCAAGCACTTAATATGGAAAGGTAAGTGGGATTCAGTATCTTTAATTTTCTGTTTTTATTTTACTTGGTAAATGTTTTTCATTCAACAAATCTTAATCATTCACCAACTGGATATAAAGCCCTATGTTGTACCAGATATTTATGGTATACCAAGATGGATTAGGGATGGCCCCTGATCTAAAAATGCTTAGCTCCAGTAAGGACCATAATCGAGACATCCAAAACAGCACTAAAGTAAGCAAACTTGTCATTTGAA
>NW_007828460.1:0-791 GCF_000696425.1 Galeopterus variegatus
ATTATTGAGTTATGATATATGTAAAAGTAAAATATATAATAGACATTAACACAAAGGAAGAGTAGGAATAGACTGTAAGTTTCTAAAATTATATGTAAAGTATCATATTATTTGAAGGTAGGCAGTGATACATTAAATGTGTATATTATATACCTTAAGGCAACCACTAAAAACTAAATCAAAGATGCCACTAATAAGATAATAGATTTATTACTGTATGTAAAGTGAAATCATAAGAAATAATCAATTATTTCAAAAGGAGGCAGGAAGAGATAAATAAAAAAACAGAGGATAGATTGGACAAAAAAGAAAACTTAATTATGTATATAAATATATTAAATGTAAATAGTCTAAACCCTCTAGGTAAAAATCATGGATTTTTCTGACTGGAGAAAGCAAGAGGCACCTACAATGCTGTCCACAAGAAACCCACATTAAATAAGGTTAGCTTCACTAGTCAGGATAGTTATTAGTATAAGGTTAGACATGTAGATCTATGGGACAGAATAGAAAGACAAAATGTAGAACCATATTTATATAGTTCATCTATTCTTCACAAACGTACCAAGATAATTCAATGGGAAAAGAATATTCTCTCCAACAAATGGTGCTAGAACAATTGGATATCCATATACAAAATAAACAAATAAATAAACCTCAATTGATATCTGACATCATGTACCAAAGTTAAATCTGAATGGATCATTGACCTTCATGTAGAAGCTAAAACTACCACACTTGACAGCTTCCAGTAAAGATGGCAGAATAGACGGTCCTGAGTATCGCTCTCT
>NW_007828461.1:0-791 GCF_000696425.1 Galeopterus variegatus
ATGCATCAGTCCTTTTATCATTATGTAGTTTCCCTCATTGTCTTTTTTTATGGTTTTTAGTGTAAAGTCTATTTTGTTGGATATAAGAATAGCTACTCCAGCTCGTTTTTCTTTTCTGTTTGCATGGTATATCTTTTTCCATCCTGTCACTCTTAGTCTATGTGAATCTTTATGGGTGAGGTGGGTCTCTTGTAGGCAGCATATAGTTGGGTCCTCCTTTTTAATCCAGTCAGCCAGTCTGTGTCTTTTGATTGGGGAATTTAAGCCTTTTACATTAAGAGTTGTTATTGAAAGGTGTTGATTTATTCCTAGCATTTTATTGGCTTTTTAGTGGTCATTTTATTGGCTTTTTGGTTGTCTTAGATGTCTTTTGTTCCTTGCTTTCTGATTTACTGTTTGTTTTCTGTGTTTGTTGGTTCCTTAGGTTGTAGGTAGTGTTTTTGTTTGTTTGTTTTCTCTTCATGAATGGCATTTTTATTATACTAGTGGGTTTTGATTTTTCTTGGGTTTTTATGGCAGTGATAATTATTTTTCAGGAACCAAACCCAGTACTCCCTTGAGAATTTCTTGTAAGGGTGGTTGTGTGGTAGTGAACTTCCGCAGTTTTTGTTTGTCTGAGAAATATACTATTTGCCCTTCATTTTGGAAGGATAGCCTTGCAGGGTAGAGTATTCTTGGCTGGCAATCTTTTCTTTTAAGTATTTTGAATATATCATCCCATTCCTTTCTAGCTTTTAGGGTTTGTGATGAAAGGTCTGATGTTAGCCTGATTGGGGCTCCCTTATAGGTGA
>NW_007828462.1:0-791 GCF_000696425.1 Galeopterus variegatus
TCCACCTGTGGGTCCACCTGTGCAGATGTCATAGCCATAGACATAGCTGCTGGTGTCCCCCGGAAATGCTGAGTCTACACAGAAATACTAAGTTTACCCAGAAAAACTGAGTCTACCCAGAACTACTGAAACTACTGAGTCTACCCAGAACCAAAACTAAAACACTCCATTCAATGAGGAATATATAACAAGTCTACAGGTAGGAGTCTATCTACTCAAAAATTACCCCTGAGTAATAGAAGAAGCACCACCAGATGACAAGGCACTAATGCAGGGACACAAGGAATCCAAAAACAAAACAAAACAAAACAAAACAAAACAACAACAACAACAAAACATCAAGAAAATGTGACACCACCAGAAGAATACTATAATTCTCAATTGCCAAAGCCCAAACAACACTTGAAATGTCTGAAAGGGAATGCCGAGTAACAATCTTAAAGAAACTCAGTGAGATACCAGAAGACTCAGTTAGACAACCCAACAAAATGAGAAAAATAATCCAGAACATGAAGAAGGAAATTTACAAGGTGATAAATACTGTAAAAGGGAATGTAACAGAACTCCTGGAACTGAAAGACTGATTAAACAAAATAAAAACTACAATTGAGAGCGTTACACAGTAGGCTAAAGCAAGCAGATGAAAGAATTTCTATCTGAAAAACAGTCTTTTTGAAATAACACAAGCAAACGAACAAACAAATGAAAAGACTGAAAAAAAAAGACAGTTTAAGAAATCTAAGAGAGCTAGCAGACCACCTTCAGCACACAGACATCTGTAACATGGGTGC
>NW_007828463.1:0-791 GCF_000696425.1 Galeopterus variegatus
TTTTAATTAAGTAAACTTAAAGAAAATTTGAAGAAAATTTTTAAATTTAGTTTCTCATTTGCACCAGCCACATCTCCAGTACTCAGAAGTTGCCACATGTGGCTAGTGTATGAGGTGGTGGATGGATGGTGGGAAACAGCAGAGCAGAATATTCCTGACGCTTTAGATGAAGGAGAGTAGGGTGGTCCTGTGGTCGCCCAAGCTTTGTGGTGGGATGTAAGGGGCAGCAATGGTAGGCCCTTCACGCCTACTTCTGCAAAACACTAATGGATGCCTCCTTCTGTGTGCCAGGATCGCTGAAAGTCTTATAGTCACTCCTTTAAAGCATTGTCTCCAAAAGAGACTTGTACAAAATACGTTTGCCTTTAAAATGGTGATATACTTTGATCCAGTGATTCTACTTCTGGAAATTTATCCAAAGGATATTCAAAAAAAGATCCATACAAGGACTTTCTACATTACATTATTACTTTTCTTGGGTCAGATTTATAGGGGGTATAAATTACACACAATAAAATTGACACTTACGAGGTGTACAGTTGGCTGAGATTTGGCAAATGTGTACAATGATGTTATCACCACCACAATAAAAAAGTTTTCTGTCCCTCTGAAAAGTTCACCTTGTGCTACCCTTCGTGCTCAATCCCCTCCTGCAATCGCCAGCTCCTGGCAACCACTGATCTGTTTTTTGTCTATAATTTTGCCTTTTCATGAATGCCATGTAATGCATTCACAGTGTGTAGCCCCTTGCATCTGGCTTCTTTCATTTAGCATAATGTTTTTGCGGAGCA
>NW_007828464.1:0-791 GCF_000696425.1 Galeopterus variegatus
GTTGTTGTTGTTTTTAATAGATTTGAACTTTGATGTAAGGGCTCATCATTTCTATGCTTACACAGTTTCAATTCTCTGGCATGGAACTTTTAGGCTTGAGATAAATGTTATGAATATGATTTTGAAGGTCAGGCTGGTGAACCACCAAAAATGTCTGACAGCTCCAAAAGGGGATATTTACATCTGACTCACGGCATCGCGCTCTCTGCTATGATGTAGTCAGGTTGAATAAGTGGAGCAGCATGCACTAAACCTCGATAGAACTTGGCACTTGACCCCAGAAGCCTTTATGCCTCTTTTTATCCTCTTTCCCTCTTGCCTCCCACCATGTGGGCAGAACAACCATAAAAATTTACCGGCTTTCTGCAGGAACACTTGGCCTGGTTTTCCTATAATACCTGTTTATACATGAAGCAACCCAAAATTAACTTCAGGGACAGCAGGATATTCCTGACCTTGTGAATTCAAGTATGAAATGCACTAGAATATATGATTAACCAGATTTCTCGCCAAGTGGGTTGTTCTGGTTAGTTGGATTTCTGGTTATTTAAGAGTGAATTCCGACTATTTTTCATTTCAATCTCTGTTATTGAATAGGCATTCTAAAATGTCTTAGCTTTCTTGTCATTGGAAGTATGGTTATTAAATGCTACTCAATCTTTCTTGACGATTCTCATCTTACAATATCCTCAGATCATCATTACAAACATAGTTCTCTAAAGATAATAGTATAAATGTAGAAGAAAGACAAGGCTAGCTGCTGAGGACTAAAACTGAGGCAAATGGAATGG
>NW_007828465.1:0-791 GCF_000696425.1 Galeopterus variegatus
TAGCCACCAAAAAAATAAAATACTTAGGAATAAAGTTGACCAAGGATATGAAAAATTTCTATGAAGAGAACTACAAACAACTGTTGAGAGAAATTAAAGAGGACACAAAAAGATGGAAACATATCCCTTGCTCCTGGATTTGAAGAATTAACATTGTGAAAATGTCCATATTACCCAAAGTGATCTACAGAATCAATGCAATCCCCATATAAATTCCAATGACATTTTTCTCTGAGATGGAAAAAGCTATCCAGACATTTGTATGGAACAACAAAAACCACACATAGCCAAAGCAATCCTGAGCAAAAGAAATAAAGCTGGAGGCATAACACTATCTGACTTTAAACTATATTACAAAGCTATAATAACCAAAACAGCATGGTACTGGCATAAAAATATACACACGGATCAATAGAATAGAATAGAGAACCCAGAAATCAATCCATACACCTACAACCATCTGATCTTTGACAAAGGCAGCAAATCTACATAGTGGGAAAGAGACTGCCTTTTCAACAAGTAGTGCTGGGAAAATTGGATACTCATAACTAGGAGAATGAAACTAGACCCATACCTTTCACCATACACCAAAATCAACTCAAAATGGATGAAAGAATTAAATATACATCCCGAGAGAATAAAACTTATTAAAGAAAACATAGGGGAAACACTCTAGGAAGTTGGAGTGGGTATGGACATCATGAATAGGAGCCTAAAAGCACAGCAACTATAGAAAAAATAAACAAATGGGATTATATCAAACTAAAAAGCTTCTGCACAGCAAAAGAAAC
>NW_007828466.1:0-791 GCF_000696425.1 Galeopterus variegatus
GTCACTATCATTATTATTATTATTACCTATGCAGGCAATGTATTTTTTTAATTAACCTACAGTTTTAACAATTTCTTTGTTCATAATTCCTATTTGCATCTCAGACCTTCCTTATAGGATTGTTTTCTATCTTTCCAAAGAGTTCTTTTAAAAGTCCCTTCAGCAAATACTTGTTAGTGGTAAACTCTCTCTGTTTTTGTTTATAGGAAAATATTTTTACATTACCCTCATTCCTTTATGTTGTGTAGATATTTTCTGTAAGGCAAAATGGGTCTCCCACCAAACCATCTTTTTCATTCTTAGTCTTCAAAGATAGATGTCAGAGGAAGGGTCTGGGAGACCCAATAGTTGGCCTCAACTCACTCTGTCCTCTTACCAGGTTCTTGACTCCTCCACGGGAAAGAATTCAAGAGCAGAGTCACAGTAGAGAGTGAGAACAGGTTTCATATAATGAGTAAGAGATTGGGGGAGGGACAGGCCAGCCAGGAATATCAAGAGTCCTGTTGGGACACATTAAGTTGAGGATGCATTTCCAGGCCACTCCTTTGAGTTTTCCCAAATAGTTTCCAGGTCTTACCGTATTAATAACTTATGAACTTGAACACCAGATTAAAACCCCACCACATGGCTTTTAAAGACCATCTAAAATGCTTTGGCACTTCAAGAAGCCAACTAAAGCTGCCTGGTCCTACCACCACATCTCCACTGCATTTATTGGAGAAAATACTTTCTTTTTTTTTTTTTTTCCTTTTTTTGTCTTTTTCGTGACCGGCAACGGATCGCAACCCTCA
>NW_007828467.1:0-790 GCF_000696425.1 Galeopterus variegatus
TTTATTTGAGGATTTTAGCTTTGGGTAATAGAAGAAACAGGATGAAATCTTATCTAATACCGAGTCTGTAATCCAGTCTTTCTATTACTTTATGTATTTAAGTGGAAGAAAAATAGCATTCCTATGCTGTAATTATATTAAATCTGGGATTTACATATAAATGTAGAATTTTTCCTTTGCCATTTTTAGGTAGCTAAGTTATGCAGCTTAAAATTTTTGCTTTGTTACCTGATGTCGCTTCTACTCAATTCATGTTTTAAGGATGATTTGAGTTGCTGAAACAGAAGGTAAAGATTTGTGATGTGTTCTCTGTAGAAATTACATTTTTTGCATATAAAAGAATGTAATATTTCTAAATAGAGCTTCAATACAATTGCTGCTTTGAGGTTTTTGTTTGTTGCTTTTTAGATTAACTCATGGACGTATCATACAAAGAACACATGGCCTACTTGTTTTGACTATGGAGTGACCTTGTGAAATTATACAAGTTTTTTTAATCTTTTCTTTTTTTTTTTTTTTTCTTCTTCTTTTTTGGTACCACACTCGTATTTCTCAGTATGAGCCTAGAAAAGATAAGGAGCATGGCTTTTACTTATTATTTAGATTCTAGTTTAGATATTCTCTATTCTACATATTCTAAGATTGATACAAATGATGATTAGTGTTCTCCATCATGGGTTTTATAAAACCAGTGTTCTATTGAATATTGATAGGTGTTTTTTGAAAAAGGTCTGTATAATTAAATGTATTTTGGAAATGCTGGGTTAAACATGCTCTTTAAGTGCAGAAT
>NW_007828468.1:0-790 GCF_000696425.1 Galeopterus variegatus
TCCTCCAAGATTTGGAAAGTTTTCAACTGTTATTTCTCTAAATAACCTTCTGCCATTTTCCATTTCTCTTTTCTGTCTTAGGAATATATATATATATCTCCTTCTTTGTCTTTATATATATATATATATATATATATATATAGCATCCAGGCTCTATGGGAATCTATCTATCTATAGATATATGGATGCTTTCTTCACTCTTCTTCATTTATTTTTCTTTTTGTTCCTCTAGCTGGCTAATCAAAGAAACTGTCTTTGAGTTTTCTGAATCATTCTTCTGCGTGATTAAGTCTACTGTTGAATCTCTATTAAATTTTCTTCAGTTCTGTCATTGTATCCTTCAGCCCCAAGATTCCAGTTTGGTACATTTTTATGGTTTTTATTTCTTTGTTAAACTTATCATTTTGTTCATTATTGTTTTCTTGATTTTTGTTTAGTTGTCTATGTTCTCTTGCATCTCATTGAGCATCTTTAAGAAGATTATTTTGAATTTTTGTCAGGTAATTTGTAGATCTCCATTTCTTTGGGGCTGTTTACAGGAGCTTTATTAGTTTTCTTTGGAGTTATGTTGCCCAATTCTTTATGATTTGTATAGCTTTGTGTTGGTGTCTGTGCATTTGAAAGAGCAAACAGCTCTTCCAGTCTTTACAGACTAGTTTGGGCAGTTAAAGATCATCTTCTGTTGGTTTTTCAGGCTGATGGAATTGCCTCCAGGATTGTAGTTGAGTGGGGTTAAAGCCCAGTCATACATCCTGCTGCTGGGTCCACAGTGGGGTTCACGGTTGACAGG
>NW_007828469.1:0-790 GCF_000696425.1 Galeopterus variegatus
TCTGCCTCTTGGGAAGAGGGAGTTTATCTGGGGCCGATGCCCAGGGTGTGGCGGAGAGACGTTCTGGGAGGGCTCCTCTTCCCTGCCCCCCCGACGCTGGCCGGGGGCTCCCCACGCTACCAGCCCCATCCTAGATCCGTGGGGAGAGTGGGATTGTAGGCCAGTCTACAGGCCCCGGGGTGCCCCGTGTTGAGGTAAGCAAATAGCACGCCTCAGTGAGGAGTCACGCCAAACAGAGATGGCTGGCCGGCCCTCCCTAAGCCGGCCTTCTCCACCCCCACCCGAGAAAATGGAGGCAGCTTTGATGTGGGCGCCTAGCCTGGTGTGGTGGGCGGGGGCCAGGCGGGCGGGGAGCAGTCGGGCTTCGCCCCGCAAGTGGGGCTGGGCTGGGGGTGACTCACAGAGGTCGCAGAGTTGGGGCGGTCTGGCGCGCTTCACTCCGCCTCTGCGCAGTACTTTGCTGCCTTCCCTGGCCTTTGATGTCTGGGCTGGTCACTTGTTCCCACAGCCGGACTTGGGCACTCTCAAGAGTCCTCCTCTGTGTCGGCCCCAAAACCTCGAACCTGCTGCCGCTTGTTTGTTGATGTAGGATCGTTGTTGAAAGAATTATTCGCCTTTTGTTGCTCTTGGAAATGCAATCAATACTCTGGTATCACAGCGCACAGCTCACAGGATCGTGCTGTCTCCTCTCATGGCCGCCCCAGACCCGTCGCCATCTTGGTGTGCTCCGATAAATTTCTGGACTCACACAAGCTTCCAAAATTAAACCAGGAAGATATAGAAAACCTGA
>NW_007828470.1:0-790 GCF_000696425.1 Galeopterus variegatus
AGGCCCCTGCTGGCCACCCCTCAGCCCCACAGCTTCTGTGACGTGAGGAGGGCAAGCACAACCCAGACACTAGTCCCCTGGGAGACAGCAGGGATAGTTTTCATCCCCCACCCTGGAATGCTTGGTCCTGGGGTGACTGTATTTATAGTAATTACAGTATTTACAAGACCCAGAGTCACTAAGGAAATGACTTAATCCCTGAGACTCTATCTGTCCCCTGATTACAGAGGTGCTCTAAATGGGCTTGAAATCTGCAACTTTTACCTTTCTTTTTCTTGACCCGTAAACATAATATGAAGGCATAATACAAGACTCCCCCTAAGGATGTGGATGTGTGGGTGTGTCCCTTCTGGCAGTCATAGAATTGAATTGAAGAAACCTCAAGTAGACATCTAATCTAACTCCTTGTTATAGATGGAGAAACTGAAGCTGTAAGTAGGTAGATTCAACTCAGCTATGTAAGCTTGAGCAAGTCAGATAATCTCTCAGGACTTTGGTTTCCCCATCTGTAAAATGGAGGTCATAATACTTCCCTTGCAGCAATGGGGTATGGATTTAATGATCAAACATGTTCTAAGCCCATGGCCCTTCACATGACTGGTGAGTGGCAAAGCTGTGACTAGCTCTCAGGGTTCCTGACTCCTGGATCAGTGCTCTTGCCTTGACAACTTGTAGCTTCTTCTTTGCGAGGATGGTGAGAGGTAGTGTAGAGCAGGGTGAGCACACACGCTCCAGAGTCATGTTGGCCTAGACTTGAATTCTTGCTTTATCATTTAAATCCTTGGGGACC
>NW_007828471.1:0-790 GCF_000696425.1 Galeopterus variegatus
CTGCACTAAGCTGGGTTCTGTCCCTTCTACAGGCTTTGCTTCAGCAGGAGCTAGAGAGAAGAAGGGGCCAGCCCGGCCTTGTACGTGTGTGCCAGGGAAGGGGTGCTGAGTGGAAAGCTTTCTGAGCTTGTCATCGATGGTGAGCAAATACCCCAAAACAAAAAAGACACCCTGCACACAGAGCAAACAACACCTCTTCCTTCAGAGATAGAGGCAAAGCAGTCAGTCTGCCAGGGCAGGGTCATGTCAAGATACACCCATTTGTATCTGCACCTGGGTTTCTTCACTGGTTCACCCTGAGAACCATGGTTGGGGACTTGCTTTATGTCTGTTAAAGAAAAATGGCCAAACTACTCCCTCTGAGGGCAAAGAGTGGGTCTAGCCCAAGGAGAAATGATAGCTCTAGCCTCAGATCACAGCAACTGCTGCTACCCCAAAAATGGTAGAGGCCACAATTTCATGATACACCTTTCGCCTCCAGCAGCACCAAGAAACTGCTGATCTATTTGAGTGTGTCCCCTGTCCCTGGCCCATGTCTTGCTTGTAAAAGTGGAGAACTTCCTGTTGCTAAGGACTCCCAGGGTTTGGTCTGGCTACCTGGAGAGCTGTGATTTCCATGTCACTTAGGGCCCCAATCAAATTGTGGAGGACTCAGACCCTGGGCTGGGTCCCTGAGAGAACTTGCCATATGTGCTGGGCCACTCAGGGCCAGGCTTATCAGGGACTATAGTGTGCTAAGCTGGGCCAGCTATGGCCTGGCTTCACAACCTCTGAACACCAGACCCACCTG
>NW_007828472.1:0-790 GCF_000696425.1 Galeopterus variegatus
GTTATCTCTTACTTTTCAATGCTTATACCATTTGTTCCTTGCTCTTATCTTATTTTGTTGAGCATGATCTCCAATATAATGAAAAAAAAAAAATACTAAGAAGACAGACATTCATATTGTAGTGCAGAAAGTTAGAAAAACTAATCTAAGAATTATACTCACAGTAGGTTTTTGGAATATATTATTTGCAAGTTAATAAATACTCCTATACTTAAATTTCTAAAACACACACACGCACACACATAGGTTTTTTCATAGGTAGGTGCTTCATGAAATTCTTCTGAATCTATTGAGATTATCAAATGATTTTTTTCTTTTGTTCTTTGTTGTACCAAATTACTATACTGATAATTTTTCTCATAACTTACTGCCTACTTAACCTCTCCATTTGGATATCAGTTTGGCAGCACAAAACCCAGCATGTCCAAAATGAAATTCCTGATTTTTTCCCAACCTTCTCAATTCCCTCATCCCACTCTGTTCTTGCAACCTGCTCCTTTGACACCTGTCTTTCCCCTCTGGCAATGGCAACTCTCCTGTTATCATTTGTTCTTCCCCATTCTTGAGTGTAAATCTCCATTCACCCTTGAATTCTCACTTCCACGCCTCACATCTGATCTATTCGCAACACCTTACGTTTGATATACCCTCAGGACCGAGTACATCTTACATTCTCAGACATCTTCATCCCGGTCCATCCTTTCTTACGGTCTCAGACATCTTCATCCCGTCCATCCTCATACTCTACTTAGCTGTTAAAGTATTAAAACTAGTCTCTTCCTGCTTTTGT
>NW_007828473.1:0-790 GCF_000696425.1 Galeopterus variegatus
AAAAAAGTTATATTAAAATATCAAAACTGTGATAATATTATAAATATTGGAATCAAAATTGGAACTTCTCTCCCTATGAATGCACTCACAATCAAACATGGCATGATATAAAAATATCTAAGTGTTTACTGATTATTAAGCTCATATATGAGAGAACTAGGTCAAATTTCTTAGGAACTCTTTATACTACAGGATTTCTCTCTTACACTTACATTAAGGAAATTTAAGAAAAGAGAAAAAACTGAATATATGCATTTTTTTCTACCAGGTAATATTCAGTGATTGCTATGTAAGATAATGTGATTGAAACAGAAGATTGAGTCATAATGTGGTCATTTGAGGCGTAATTAGATATAAAAGTGAACTTAAAGACCAGAAATACTTTTATTGATCTCAGAAATCCAGACAATTTGCCCATCTCTTAGTGTAAATGAAAAATAGTTGAATATGTAATATGATTACCTCCAACCACCCATGCCCTAGATTTTCTACCAATTTAGTAACCCTCCAAGTTTGAGAAGCTAATCAGACTACTTGAAGCTATTTTACTACTGCTAGAAAACTTTGTAGTTAAGAATTTACAATGAGAAATCAAAAATTTTTTAAATGTCAATTTCAAGAATGTACTAAATAGGCAGAAACATGGCCCACCCCTTTTTGTCATTACTATAAAGTTTTATTATTACTTGTGGTTTTATATAATCTACATACATTTTTTTAAACAATAAATACAATTGTTGAGAATGTGAAGGGTGTAATCACTTTGCAAAACAGTTGAGCAGTTCTTTTA
>NW_007828474.1:0-790 GCF_000696425.1 Galeopterus variegatus
GTTTTATAGTATACTCCACACTACAGATAGAACTGTCATATGATTCACCAATTCCACTGCTAGGTATGTGCCCAAAGGAATGGAAATCATCATGCTGAAGGGATATCTGTATTCCCATGTTTATTGCAGCTCTATTTGCAATAGCTAAAAGTTGGAACCAATCTAAATATCCATCACTGGATGACTGGATAAGGAAAACGTGGTATATTTACACAATGGAATACTACTCTGTCATTAAAAAGAATGAAATACTGCTATTTGCAGCAACGTGGATGAACTTAGAGAAAATTATGTTAAGTGGAATAAGCCAGGCACAGAAACAGAAATACCCACATGTCCTCAGTTATAAGTTGGAGCTAAAATAATTAGTTAGTTAGTTAGTTAAAGAAAGATACAACAATCACAATAATAGTAGAACTTTCAAAATAAGAGAACAAAACTGAGGTTACCAGAGTTGGGAAAGTGGGAGGGGGGTAAGGGATGAATTGATGAAGGGCCATGAAATTTGATTACATTGTATAATGTTGAATATACTAATTATTCTGATTTGAATATCACATATTGCACACAGGCATTGATATTCAATGCTGTACCCCACAGACATGTACAATCAACTAGGTTCCAATAAAAAAGAGGACCTGAATGTTGTTTCTCCAAAAATGAATACCTCAAGATATGACCCAGAATATACACTTCTCAGCCCAAACAAGCCAAAAAAAAAAAAAAAAGAAGGTAACGCCTGAAGTTTTTAAGATGTACAAAGAAAAATCTGGTAATAACCTAGAAGATT
>NW_007828475.1:0-790 GCF_000696425.1 Galeopterus variegatus
GACAGAGTTATCCTTCTATTTATAGATATATAGATACATTCAGGTAAAGCCAAGAAAAGATCGAGAAATGTACAAACTAAAGTAGCATTTTAGCGATAATTACTTCTGTGCAAAGGGAAGAAAATGGGGGAAGGCTGCTGAAAGAGTTTTAATAAGCACATACTCTGATATGCCTTATGGAATTAAAAACTAACAAACATAGAAAAGGCAAAATGAATTAAAGTGAATTCCTCTTTTGATTGTGTCAAATGCTGGAATATTCCAGAGCAATATTCTAGAGTGACAGAGCTTGGTTGGTAAGCCCATTGTTCCTGCTTAAACAGTATAATTTTTACAAAAACTATCAAAAGTCATAATGTGATTAATATCCAATGAAGATCAGCAAAGCAATTCAATTCCAAAAAAGGAAGGAGACAGACATAAATGGTAAACTGTGAAGTTTAACTATATACTCAACTATTATTAAATAGGAGAGGGCTGTTAATTCACAAGAGAAAAAATATCCTAGATATTTTTTATTTTCCATCATTCTTGGCAAGAGGATAAAGAAAACTAAAACTGAGATGAGCAAGTCACTACGTGGAAAACAAAGACAGTTAACTAAAGTGTTCTACCAACCAACCTTTCACATGTCACAACTCAGCACTTCTAATTTCTAGTCACTACATCAAATTAGTAAAATAAAAAAGTAAACTACATGTTGGATTACATCTAACTTAACTACATTAATTACATTATTTTTTTCTCCTTGATTCTCAAACAAACAGAAAAGACACAGTGAAAATAAACA
>NW_007828476.1:0-790 GCF_000696425.1 Galeopterus variegatus
TTATTTTTGTCATGAAGAGCCTTGAGCATGTTCTCTTTTCATCCAGTGGGGATGATGGCTTGATGTTCATAAATTGAAGGCCAGTTGTGCTTGAGAGATATTTTAAAGGCAAACGGTACATCTTAGGAATTGGTACACAGTATATCAGTACTTCTCAACCCTGGACAGATATATATTTATGTACATATTTATGTACCGTTTCACCTAAGTGTTGTTTTTGGTTTTTGTGTGTTTGGACACCTAGGCCCTACTTCAAAACAACAAACTCAGAATCTTTAGGGTTGGCCCCAGGCATCTGTTAACATTTTAGTTGTCTGCTGAAAATAGAAAGAAGGTGTCTTTAATTGACACCTATTATATTCATTTGAAGCTGTCACATTTAATATGATTAAAATAAAATGGTTAGTCTGGCATATGTTTATCTTTTTTTTTTACTGGATTAGATTATTTTTACCTCGGCCGGCCCGGTGGCGCACTGGATAGTGCGCCGTTTGGGAAGTGCGGCGGCGCTCCCGTCCGAGGGTTCGGATCCCACATACAGACCGGTTCCCGCTCACTGGCTGAGCGAGGCGCGGGAGCAACGCCGAAGCTTGCGATCCCGTTGCCGGTCCCCGGTCCGGTACGGGGGCAACACTGAGGGTTGCGATCCGTTGCCGGACACGGAAAAAAGACAAAAAAAATAAAAATAAAATAAAATGGTTAGTCGGGCATATGTTTATCATTTTTTAATGGATTAGATTATTTTTACCTCCTTCAGTTTTCTAAAATCTTTAAAAAACATTATTGCTTA
>NW_007828477.1:0-790 GCF_000696425.1 Galeopterus variegatus
GACATTGGTCTAAACACCAAGGCAATGGAGGCCTTGAGAGCATGAGTGAGTGACTCACACAAAGTGGCTAGAATTCAGATTTCCAAATACAATTCAGTGTTCTTTTATTCTACCACCTTGACTCATTTGTGTGTGTTTGTGTGCATGTGTGTATGCATAAATATGTGTATTCATAGATATATATGTGTATATACTTACCTGAATGTGTTATGTGTGTATATGCATGAATGTGTATATATGAATGGATATTTATATATGTGAATATATGTATGAATGTATATACATGAATATATGTATATTTCATTCTGTATATTCTATCAAGTACCTGCTGACAGCTCTGTTGCATAATTTATGTAATGAATAATTGATAATACCCATAGAGGAAGTTTAGGTTAATTTACATCAAGATGTTTCTTGAACACACTTAGAAAATTTTCACTGCTACACATACAGCTGCATGAATGTAGATTTGGATTTTGTGGTCATGGACTTTGTTTTCCTGATGTAGTGCTGAACCGCAGAGACATTTTCAAAAAAGTGCATTTCAAAAAGCAAAATCAAATGACATTGTAACTGAAGTCTGCATTTTTGGTAAGGCTTTCCCTCCGCTTCTTTGTCACCATGCATAAGACAAGCTGTGCTATGCTGTTTCAGACAAAGAATCCAGCAAGAGAAAGGCGACAAGACTACTCCATTCCTTACCTATTTATTTACTCACCATGTGCAAAACCATTTCATCCCTGTTTACTCTTGTAATACTAGAAAATTATAATTTATTTTTTAATTAAAA
>NW_007828478.1:0-790 GCF_000696425.1 Galeopterus variegatus
TGGGGTGGGGTGGGGGGGCGGGAGAGGTAGAAAAACATTTTTCTCTATAGATATAAATTTCTTTCCACGAAAAAGTCTTCTAGCTAATCCCATTTTTTTCCAGTCTCCCCGAATTAGCCATCTCATGGCTAATTTCTTTCACATATTTCACAAATATGTGAAAGAAATATATTTTGGGCTGAAGTATTTTGCTTTCCCACAGGGTGACTGCGAGATGATGCTCCTGGAGGCCCTAGCCCAGCACCTGCCACAGAAGTGTGCGAGAAAACCTGCCTGTTGTTACTATTGCCGTTGTGTCTACACTCAAGAAACAATTAGGGCAGCCTGTAGACAAGTGCCAAAGCACGGATAATCAGGGGCTTCTTATCTTAGGGACATGGGATCTGGAGTGAGATCTGAGTTCTATTCTTGGTTTATTTTGGATGCCACTTTCTCTCTCTGGGTCTCAGTCTCCTTCTGTACAGTGGGCATTTTGGATTAGGAGATGTCAGAAGTCCCTGCAGTGCAATAAGCTTCTGGCCGAAATGTGTTTGTTACAGGCAGTTAGTGCTGCAGGCAACCAGGAAAGGGAGGGATGGAAAATACATGGTTTGCTTTAATGGGAAGAGGAAAATCTGGGTAAGCCCTTGAGTCACAGACCACTGGAGGCAGCCAGGCCTTCCAGGCTTTGTGGCGCTGCAGTGGGAAAACTTTTCCTCCCTTCCCTCAGAGCATCCTGTTCTGGAAAAACTCTCTGACTTGGGCTCAGGGTCCACTTTGACCCTTGTGCCCCCCCTGGTGGTAAGATTGG
>NW_007828479.1:0-790 GCF_000696425.1 Galeopterus variegatus
CAGGTGACAGTTGGTAGTGGTGAAGTGAGGCGTCCCTGTAGCCGTGGATTGGTGGCATAAACAGGACAGGTGGCTTGTGGAAGTCTCAAACAGGGAATATGTGGAACTTCTAGTTAGCAAACGGCTACTTGTCTCCATTCAGAATTTAGACCCAGTTAGCCAGTCAGGATCCCTCTCCAGGACTTGGCTTTTTCAGTATGCACCAGTATTACAACAGCATCCACCTCCTTAAAGCAACTCTCTTAATCTTTGGTTGGCAAGGACAACACTAGTAGAAGCTGCATGGATATGATTTGATGATGCAGATTCCACTATTTTCTAATTTTGTTAAAGTAGATAAATTAAAATATATGTTTCAGAAAAGTCAGAAAATACAAACTCATTTTCTTCTAGTGGTGTTTTCACAGTTGTCTTTTTTATTCCAGGTTTACCTTAGGGGAAAAAGGCCTGTATGAATTGGCTCCTTGAAATCCCAGCCAACTCTCAGATCTCAGGATATGGTGCTTCCAAATCAGACATTATCATCATCATCACATCACCAGTCACCCCCTATTGAGAGGGGAAGACCTTGTCCGGTCAGCCCTTTGCTCTGTGCTATGACTGTGTTCACAATTTTACGTCCTTTCAGATACCATCTCGACACTTCCAGTGCATATCTGAGAATTCAAGTTTGTCATACTTGATAAGTGCAGTAAAAATATTCTTTTATTTTACTCACCAGATTTAAGTGTCTTTTCTGACACTGCATAGGTCCAGCTGCTGCTTGGCCCTCCCTAGACTTATTTTGCAT
>NW_007828480.1:0-790 GCF_000696425.1 Galeopterus variegatus
CACCACACCAAGGGTTGCGATCCCCTTACCGGTCACGAAAAAGACACACACACACACAAAAGAATACCCTTAAATTCATGTTTGACTTGTACAGCTTGATCATTAAAATGGTCATTTTCTACACATACACACAAATGTGGTCAAATACATCATCTAATAAAATCTCCTTTGTGAAATATCCTCGGGATTCAATTCTTGGAATAGCTCTGCTTTGCTCTAGGACCTGGTAAGCTGCATATAATGAGAATTATGTACCAGATTATGCTTTATATTTCCCATTAGCTACTGGGAAGCTCAGAGCTAAATACATACACAGACATACACACACACACACACACACACACACACACATATGTAAACAAATACCTTTTTAATGTTCTTTAATTCCAGTTCTCTACTGAATTTGTTTCTACCCTTTCTTGTTTACATAAGCGGCACAATGTGATCTTAACAAATGATTCCTAAATTACCTCATAAGTAATTCCCTACAGATGTTCCCTCTTCCTTTTTGGTGTTTCTAATTTGCTTTACAACACTGGATTCTGTCTAGCAACCAAGGCCACAGTGTTGCCAGACTGATGAGGGGTTGACAGTTTCTAATATTACATTTAAAAAAATTAGATTATCAGTGCTGAATGCAATTGTGGCAAAAATTCCCTCCCCTGCAAATTCTCTGTGGTTTAAGAAAACCCAGGCTAATTAATTCTGGAAATAATGGGAATGCAACTAGATTTTTGCATTGCAAATAGTTATGTTTCAAGAGGTAAGACTTGGGGATGGAAACTTCCTG
>NW_007828481.1:0-790 GCF_000696425.1 Galeopterus variegatus
GAGCCAAGCTAATCGATCTATGTAAACTCATCAGACTGAGCTAATTGATCTAAGTAAACTAGTCACACCAAGCTAATCGATCTAAGTAAACTCTTCAGTGAAAGCTAGTCAATCTAAATAAACTGATCAGTACAAACACATCAATCTAAGTAAACTCATCAGACCAAGCTCATCGATCTAATTAAACTCATCAGACCAAGCTCTTCAATCTAACTAAACTCATACGACCCACCTCATCGATCTAAGTAAAGTCATCACACCAAGCGCATCGATCTATGTAAACACATCTGACCAAGCTCACCGATCTAAGTAAACTCATCAGACCAAGCTCATCGATTTTTATTAAACTCATTGGATCGAGCTCATCGATCTAAGCAAACTCATCCGACCAAGCTCATCGATCTAAGTAATCTCATCAGACCAAGCTAATCGATCTAAAGAAACTCATCGGACAGAGACAGTTGACCTAAGTAAACTCATCTGACCGAGCTCATCGATCTAAGTAAACTCATTAGACCAAGCTAATCGATCTAAGTAAACTCATCGGACCGTGCTAATTGATCTAAATAAACTCATCAGACCGAGCTCATCGATCTATGTAAACTCATTGGACAGCACTAATTGATCTTAGTAAACTCATCAGACCAAGCTCGTCGATCTAAGTAGACTCATCAGACCAAGCTCATCGATTTTTATTAAACTCATCGGACCGAGCTCATTGATCTAAGCAAACTCATCCGACCAAGCTTATCGATCTAAGTAAACTCATCAGACCAAGCTCATCGATCTA